>NC_141547.1:91897500-92197500 GCF_021556685.1 Rattus norvegicus
GGCTTAATGGTCTAAAAATAAATGTTAATCAGTCCTGACTGTCTCTTAGACAATATTTGGGCAATTAGATACTTTTGAGGCTAGACTTCATTGTTTTTCACAGTTTTATCATTATTAATAGACATAACTGAAGTATATAAAATTTTAAGTGGGTTTTTTGACAAAGGAAACGTAAGTCACATATTCTGCATGTTCTAGCAGACTTATTTAAAGACTAAGGAAAGTCTAGCATCAGGTTACCTCTCCTTTCTGAGTTCAACTGCCCAATTGAAAATCTCAATCTGCCCTCTAGCACCCTCTGGCTCCCTGGGGAAAACTGGAAACAGGTGCTGAACATTTTGTTGATGATTCATATCTGCAGCATTGTTTAATTAAGTGAAGGTTCCTCAGCCCAACCTTGAAAGGCAAATCTGGTGAGTCCAAAATAGTAAAAATAAAATGATGGCTTTCCTCTAAAAAAATAGTCTCTATTTTTCTTGAAATACAGTTTAAAAATCAAGTCTTTAATTTAGCTAGAGTTCACTTTTAAAGGTAATATTAGGTAAGATCATTTTATTTTTCTATGCTGAAGAAATGTATTTTCTTATGGTTGGGGAAAGGGCTTAGTCTGTAATGAACTTCCTGCATTAGCAAGAGGGACTGAATTTGATTCCCTGAAGCACATGTAAAAGCCTTGTGTGGTTGGTTTGTACTTGAAATCACCCATCATTTCTTTATTAAAATATGGAAGCATATGTACCCAGTGTGAAGATGCTATATACATTCAAGTATAACTACATCCAGTTTCATTGGGCTTTAAGATTACTCTTGAGGGCCAATTAACCCATTATTTTACTGAGACTGTAATGCTTAACACCTGGTAGGGACTGTCTTTTTATGTTGGCATTGATTTTCAGTATTGCTTTAGTATTTCTGCATTAATACAATTTTATTTTAATTTTAGACATTTTCTCTGTATTTATTTCCTCTCTGTAAAATTAGAGTTATATTTTCATGTTTCAAACAGATTTAGGTAATTCTCCATATTACCTAGAGTCTTTTTTTCTCCCTGATCCATTTCCCAATTCCATTTTGTGTTCTTGCAAGTCTGCTAATCACTCTCTTGAATTTCATCATAGCTTATGTGTTTCATATTTTAAAAAACCAATTTCTTATTGGCAGCTATTTAGATTGTTTCCAATTTTTCACTATTATAAATTATGCTGCAAAGAAAAGCATTGCACATGCATCTTTTTAATCATCTGTGATTGATTCCTTAGGACAAATTGCTAGAAATAAAACTCCTTCATCAAAGTATGTGCTATTTTCGAAGTGTTCTCCTGTGCTGCCTAATTGCCCTCCAGGCAGTTTGCACTAAGTTATACTCTCATTGAAAGAATTTGAGAGTGCCCATTTTCTTGTTCCTTGTAGTCTATAAAACTGAGAATAATTGTTATTCCAATTGTTAGAAAAGCTTTTACAGGTGTGGGAAAATAGCATAGGGGACTAGCAGAATTATTACTGGTAGGTATTGAACACTCTAAGAATATTTATTGGCCACTTGCAAATTTATATGTTCAATCTTTTTCTTTATGCAGCTTTCTTCTGAATGCTTGGATTTTTCTAATTTACTTTTTTTCTTTTTGAGATTATAGTTAAAACATTTTCTTTTCTATTTCTTCCCTCTAGGCCTTCTCAAATACTGTTCCCTGATCTAAGGGGCACACACACACACACACACACACACACACACACACACACACTGGCAACTTGGTTGCTTGTGATTCCACTCAGTGATATGACCAGAATGCTTCTCATTGTGATAAAGGTTCAGAAATTTTTTCCCCTGTACCCTGAACAGTAGTTTACTCTTCTCTCTTCTCTGTTGAATTCTGCTACTTTCCAGACATACTCTAATGCTGCTTTGAAGACAACATTATGCTCACTGCAGAGGTAGTATTACAGAACAAAACAAGTTGCTTTGTCCATACATTGGAAACATGAATTAAGGAGCCAATAAAACAGGGTTTGATCTCTGATGCTCCCTAAGGAGATAGATAAGAATGGAGGAATAGGGATTCTTGGGTGCAGAAGTAAGCATTCTTGAGTCTGGAGGCCGACATGGCACAAAATGAGAAGCCAGAGTGTTGGTGGCTATGCCAGTAAAAGTGTCATCACAGGATGGCCCAGTGCTAGTCAAAGAAAATTCTCCACAGTGCCCTGGGAACTTGATGTCCTTGAAGCTGGGCTCATGAGGGGGAAGTCCTTTCCTTGCAAGAAGATCTACTGAATGGCCTTGGATTATGAAATCCAGACTGTTGTTCTGCAATTATCATCTTCTGTCCCTTTCTCTCTGTCTTAGTTGTATGGATGGATGGCTTCTGTGGCTTGCTCCTTCTTTTTCTGTGGTGAAGTTCTGTATGCTCTCCTTCAGAAGCCAAACATTTTTATCCCCTCCTAGATGCTTTAGGGTAATTTCTTTCATGTGTGCTCTGCTTTCTTAATTCAGCTCCTGAGAATCTGATGTCATATTCCTTGTCCGTAGTGCAGCTTTAAATTTTGCCAACTGTACCTTCTTCTATCTGTTTGATCTATCTCTCCCTCAAATCGCTTCCTCTTCATGATTATTTGATGCTCAAGCGTATGATACTCTACAGGAAGGTGCAGAGCCTGCGGTTGGGAATTTGTCATGTTTCCTTTTTTTCCTTTAAGGAAAATCTATATAGAATTCTCTACTGATTTTTCCTACATGTTCTTTTATTTCACTCCTAGCCATTTTAAATGCATATTTCTGGAAAAGAAAGTCTATATTTTCGAAAATTAAACCCAAAGGATTCTACTCCAGATTGGTTTTTGATAGGGGAAGGCTTAGATTTAATGTAAATGTTATTTCCTGTCTTAACTCTTCATTTTAGTGGCTGTCTTCTGTGTCTTGAGTACAGTCCCAAGGAGTGGGAGAAGCATGCTGCCTAACCGTTTCCACCTAAGTTGTCAGAATAAATTGCGATCTGAAGTGTGGCTGCCAGCTCCAGGCCTACACCTCTGAGTCCCAAAAGACTACCATCAGAATCCCTATGCATCAAAGATGTTGCGTAATCCTTACCTGTAGCTCTACTAGTTGTCATCTACTGAGTCTGTTCTATTCCCTTCTCTAGGAAAGCATTTTATTTTTATTTTTATTATTTTTATTTGCCTCTGTCAGCTATTGCTTCATGCCATTTGCAGCAGGTATCACTAGGTTTACTCACACAATGTCTTTCTGTTGTTTAAGGAGGACTATGTGAGATATATATATATATATATATATACATATACATATATAACATGACAGCTATACTAGAGAGTAGGAAATAGAATTATGGCTGTCTAATCTGGGAATATATTTTTTTATCATGGCCCATGTATTTATTTGGGTTTATAAATTTCTAAGAATAGTAATAGAGAACCCATGTGGGTGAATGAGAGTTATTAGACATAGTTGAAATGACCAAGACAGGAAGGAATGTTAGATACTGCTGGCCTTGCTACTATTTTGTATGACCGAGATAGCCTTTCCAGTCTTTGGGGGAGTCATGTCCCCCTTTATTATACTGTAGGGAGCTGCGAGGTCCCGTACCCCAGGGATGGCGCCTGTTTCTGACTTCCGCTCCTTGAGAAAAACAAGTCTGGTTTCTGCCTTCTGCTCCTTGTCAAAAACAAGTCCTTATTTGGCTGTTCCTGCTTGGCCTGGTTGCTTCCGCATAGTACAACCTATTCGCTCTCCCCACGTGGCTTGCTAGGATTGCCCAGCGCTAGCTATTTAAGTGTGGTGCGGGGGTTTCCCGGTGTCAGAAGATTGTATCAAGGTTCCTGAGTAAAACTGCTTGAAGAAGATCTTCACTGGTGGTGTCTTCCTTGCTGGTCGAGGTTGGGCGCGACAATTAGACCGTTTCGAGTGGTGCCTCCTTTTTGCATGTTGCTTGTGCTTCTGAAGAACAGGAATAGATTTGGAAACGTACTTAAATTTAGAAGTAGGAGTTAAGTATGTGGAACTTTAGAAGCAAATCTGTATCCGGTGGCTTATGCATAATGTCCCTTTCAGATTCTTATGCTCTGTTGATATATATACCACATATATTACTATAGATAATGATTTTCTTCCTGTGAGAAACAAGTATTGCCAAGTCCTGTGTGTTCATGGAAGGGGCAGCATGACATGATTCCTACCCCTGGAACACAGCCATTATGGTGTAGGCCTCCATGAGTGTTGAAATGAGTGTTGAAGGTTGCTGGATCTGATATATATATATATATATATATATATATATATATATATATATATATATATATATATTCCTCCTTCAGGAAATATTCTCTTTGTCTCTTTGTCTAGGTTATTGGGAAGGTTCTTCCTGTCAAGGTTCATGACTCCATGATAATCAGAGACAACATGAGTCCAGGAGGTAAGGGTGTGTCTAATGTTTCAGCAAAATGGTACAATACCTTCAGGACATCCCTTAATACTGTGGGAAAGAACTCTGATAACGTGAGTTGAAAAAAATATAATTTCTCAACTATGCAAAATATGAATTGCATGAGGGGCTTCACAGACCTAAAAGAACAGAGGCAGCTGCATTAATGAGCCAGCTTTTCAGAAAGATACAGACACAGGCAGATTCCTGAGTTCAAGATCAACCTGGGAAAGAGCAAATTTAGGCCCACACATGGTGGGAGGGGTATTCTTAGAGCCAGATCAAACCCAATTAGCTTGTTTTCTGTGCTTAAAAAGGCAGGTGGATTTCTGAATTCATTTGCAATGTTAGAGAAAAATGTTTTTTTGCTGTCTTTTCCTAAGAGCAAAGGTGTGAAAGTACAAAACAAAAACGCTGATTGGTGGATAAGTCAAAAGGGAATCTGGAGCAGATGATTGAAATGATATATAAATAAAAGTCTGGGATTTGGTCTGTGAGAGCTGAGCTATCGGGTGAACTTCAGAAAACTGTCTTGGGAAGAACCCAGGCAGTCAGCTTGTACCCATGATTTGACTTCAAGTCATCCTTTTTGCCACCACTCCTGAACACCTCTTCCTCAAAACCCCTCTCCAAGGTGAGGCTGATCTTTGGTCAAAATCTCTGACAGATAAAACATTCATTTAATTGGATTTTCTGTCATCTATTTATTTTCTTAATTCATTTTATTGATAGACAGTGCCATCAATTACTGACAATCATAATATAACTTAATTAATAAATTTCTTTCTACACCTAAGCTTATTCTATTTCATTTGACACGTCTGTTATTTAACTTTTCATCCCTGTAAAAATACTCAAGGCATTCATTTTAAGGAGAAAATCTTTGTCTAGGCTCACAGTTCTGGAAGTTTGGAAATTAATATTAGGCAGTAGATCTGGCCCAAGGTTAACTCTGCGTCACTCGACCTAGATGCACAAATGAGGTCTTGGAGTCAGAGAGTAGCACTTTTAGTCACATTGCATCCTGGCAAGTGAGTGTGCAAGTAGTTGCAGACCAGGCTTCTTCCAGTCTGTGGGACCCAAGAGATGGGAGTGCCACATTACAATGAAGAGTCGAAGCTGATAGTAACCTTTATAATAACTCTAAGTCTTTCTCTAAGATGGCATGCTTTTGGGCTTCTAACTAGTGTGACTCGCAATGATAGGAGGAAGTGTGGAGGAGGAAAAAGTGCCTTGAGCTGGAGACTAAACCTTTAAGACATGGACCTTTGAGGGATGTTTAATCAGAGCATTACTACGGGACATAGGATTCTAGGAATGAAATTAAGTCTGCATGGATTTGATAATAGGCAAACAATAAGTTTGTAGGTTCCTTGATGAGCTTTAAGTCTTTAAATATAAGTACAGAAACTGTCTCCAGATTGGTTTTCTCTAGGATGATTGTGAAGGTGTTCTTCGCTCCTGGTTTTTCATGTAGCCACAAGAAAAGGGAGTAGAGGGAGAAATATATACCTATGGAAAATTCATCCTGTCATGTGATATCATGCTGGGGCAGAACTACTGCTTAAGAATGTGTGATTGAGAATAAGGGTATCAAGATGTGGAATTTGTGCTTCAATTGTATGTGAAGGAGAAATCAAAAATCATACTTAGTTTGAGTTTCATGCAAACGCTATTATTAATTTAAAAGTATTGAATTCTAGGTATGTAATATAAAATATCCCGTGATATAAAGATAGCATGTGCCTCTTGTTTTCACATGAAGCAGCATTGTTTAATAATTAAGGACCATGCAATCACAAGTTTCTCAGGAGCTTAGTAGATCCTTTTAGAAAGAAGACCTGGCTTCACATTGCATTCTCTCAGGAACTCAGGATCTTGATGAAGGAAACTCTTCCACCACCTACAATTTAAGGGGTCAGAGCCTCACCCAGTAGTATAGGGCCACCACTTTTATCTCGTAAAATTGTGTAATTTTTTTCCTTATCTGCTACATAAGCAACCTTCCCCAACTACCCCATAAGGTACCCTTGAGACTGCTCAAAGTCATGTCAGGTGGAATCAATTAGTGGTAATTAGTAGACTTTCATTTTTTAACCCACCTTATCAGATCAGATGAAATGTTTAAAGGTCTGAGAACTGTGATGAGCAGCCCCTTGTCACAGAAACGCCTTTGTTCTGGAGAGTAAATGGTCTAATTAGCAAGTAAGCTTTGGCTGCCAGCGAGGGATGCCTCTAACCTTTCCTTCTTGATGATTTCCCACTTCCTTATTATTTCACAATAACTCACTCTCACCAGGTTCCATGTACTGTACAGGTAGTTTGTTGTGTCTAAGTCTTTATGGTTTTATCATGTGCTAGGTGAAAGAGGTCAAGTGATTTTTGACCTTTTACTTTTTCCCCCATTAGTTAAAGATGGTAAAAGAGGGAGTTTACTGTCAAAAATTGGAGAGCAGGAGATATTGGGCTCTAGAAAATGTTACTTAAAATGCCAATACATCAGACTGTGGAGGAGCTCCCAACTCTACTGTGAGCCAATATAAATATGTGAGATTCAGAATGCATTCTATTTAACAATGAAGGCTATGCATTGGTTGATTTTTTTTTTATGAAGAAAAGGATTTAGAGTCAAGACAAACACTGACCCTCAGAAGATGACCATAATTTGTTCAGCCTGCTTGCTTTCTTATATGCCCAGGATCACCTGCCAGGAGTGGTACTGCCTAAAGTAGACTGGGTCCTCTAACAGTTATCATTAATTGAAAAAAATGTTCCAGAGAGCAAAACAAAAACAAAATAAAACAACAACAGCAAAACTAACCAGTACAGGTACAAACACTCAAATCTATCTCACAGAATTGAATTCATGTTTAATGTAAGCCTTTGTTAATGAGCACTTTCCAGTTCAAATAGTATCTTTTATTTTTATTACATTTATTAATTCACTTTATAACCCAATATCAGTCTTCCCTGTACTCCTAGTATGCCCTTACATAAGTCCTCCCTCTATTCCACATAGAAGGGGAAGCCAAGCTCTTGGTGTCAATCCCCCTAGTCCTCCATCCCACCCCACCCTCAAACACCCATCCCTCCACCATAGATGTCAAGTTGCTCCATGACTGGGAGCACCCTCTCCCACTGAGACCATACAAGACTGTTCATTTAGGAGTATGTGATCCACAGACAGTCGGGTAGACAACAGGCTCAGAGCCAGCCCCTGCTCCATTATTCATAAGACCCTCATGAAGAGCTAGCCGCTCATCTCTTACATATGGGCAGGAGCCTTAGGCCAAGCCGGTACTCAATCTTTGGGTGGTGACTCAGTCTCTGGCAGCCCTTAAAGATCCACATTATCTTCTGAACCTGATATGCTCTTGTCCATCCCCTGTGTTCTGTTGGTCCTGTTCCCTTTCCTAGGTTTCCATCTCCAGGGTTTCCTCAGTTTGTGTTTTCTTCCATTTCTCTTTTCAGATCTTGGACCGCTTTATTCATATTCTTCATCTTTTTGTGTTTTCTTATATTTCTTCACATTTATTTGCTTCCTCTTTTAATGCCTCTACCTGTTTGAATGTATGTTCCAGTATTTCCTTAAGGGATTTATTCATATTCTCTTTACAGTCTCTATCATCTTTATAAGATTGGATTTAAGATCTTCTTCTTGTGTTTCAGGTTCATTATGATACCCAGGATTTGTTGTGTAGCAGGAGGGCTGGGCTCTGGTAGTGTCATATTGGCCTCGATGTTGTTGATTTTATACATACACTGTCCTTTAGGCATCTGGCTTTCCTTGGTGTATTCTGGATGATCTTGATGCAGCAGGACTTCTTGAGAGGATATTGTGAGCCATGGGCCAGATAATGGTGGCCAGGGTATCCCATTCTGTTGGCTGTTCCTCAGGCAGACCCCACTCTGCAACTCAGGCTGTGTCCAACTCAGACTCAGCTGGGTAGTAGGCAGATCTGACTAGGCAGGGTAACATGCTGGTTAGTTTAGGGGCTCCTGAAGGTTTCCACAGCAGGGCAGGATGCTCTTGGTGGGTGATCCTTCAAGTTACTAAACTGAAGAGCAAGGCCATATCTAGAGAATAGAATTCAGGAGACCTCCTACAATTCCACTGCCCTTTGTAGCCAGTCCCAGGCAGACTGGCTGGGCTATCAGGCAGATATAACTAGGATGGGTGGTCAGGCAGGGTTTCAAGGTGGTTAGTTTTGGGATCCCTGAAGATTTCCAGGGGGAGGCAGGATACTCTTGGGGTCCTGCGAGTATCCTCTGAATTGAGGAGCAAGGCCAGACCTTGGCAATTGGCATATTGGTTGATTAAATGAAACAGATAAATACCTTATAGACTGCCCCACCTGGGGATCCATCCCATATACAGATACCAAGCCCAGACACTATTGTGGATGCCAAGAAGTTCATGTTGACAGGAGCCTGATATAGCTATCTCCTGAGAGTCTCTGCCAGAGCCTGACAAATATAGAGACAGCCATCCATTGGATTGAGAACTGGGTCCCCAATTGAGGAGTTAGAGAAAGGGCTGAAGGAGCTGAAGGGGTTTGCAACCCCATAAGAAGAACAACAATATCAACCAACCAGACCCCCCTCCTCCTCAGCTCCCAGGGACTAAACCACCATCCCAAGAGTGCACAGGGAGTGACCCATGGCTCCAGCCACATATGTAGCAGAGGATGGCCTTGTAGGGAATCAATGGGAGGAAAGGTCCTTGGTTTTGTGAAGGCTTGATGCCTCAGTTTAGGGGAATGCCAGGGTGGGGAGGTGGGATGGAGTAGGCGAGTGGGTAGGGGAGCACTCTCATAGAAGTAGGGGGAGGGGGCATTTGAAATGTAAGTAAAGAAAATATCCAATAAAAGAAAAAGAAAAATTCAAAGATCAATCATGGTTTTGTTAAATAAAGAGAAAAGTGAAGCCTTAAATAATTTAAGTAACACTCTTGTACTAATGTTTGGGTTGGATCTCTCAGACAGTATATCTGTTATCTGTTTACTGAAAAGAGTAGGAATTTCTGCAAATGGAGACAAATTCTTGGGTCATTTACCCATTCCTTTCATCTTTTTCATATTATATAACCATCTTAGCAGTTAATGAAAACCGTGATACTTCTTACATAGCTTCATCTACAAAAACAATCTGGGGAATCAAGATTACTCTGAAGATCATCCATAAACAGCACCACGGATCCTGTGGTTGGAGGTGAGTAAGGACTCTCAGAATGGACTGTAGCTACTGTGTTTATTTGCTCCAGTTCATACTGACCAGCAGATGTATGTTAGCCCTGGGAGTCATTCATTTCATTCTTCCCCAACTCTGTACACTAGAAATATCAACCAGCACCTTTTCTACTCTACTGAAAAATCTGCTTGGGGTTTCTTGGACGTCCAGTGACTGCTATAATGGCAATTTATGGCTCCATCGATTTACTCCTAATTTCCCTTTCCCTAATGAATTTTCTGTAGAAACACAGATGCCAACAGTTGCTTAGAATTTCTTGAATTCCAAGCCTCTGTTACCAGCCAATATTCATGTGATTCTTATCTGATAAAAACAGATTAATTTGGTTCACAGAGATTTAGGAGTACTTTAATCAGGCTTATTGGTGAAATTCTGTATGAGGTCACTAACTGTTTTCATGATTTGAGACATTTGACAAATCTTCCATGGTGGGGATTCATACCTGACACTAAACATAGTCAACACCATAGTTAGGAATATCATAGGCCATCCGGGAGAGCCTATTCATAGCGCTTTCTAAAGAATCAAGTTAGCAAACTGCTGCCCAAATTTCAATGTTTTTGGTTGGTACATTTGTGTTGTTCTCTGCTTTGGTTGGTTGGTGAGCCTTCTTATCTCAATGGTCAATAATTCATGCAGAGCTTCATAACTGCTCAATGTACTGAGAATATGCAACTGTGAGAGTATAGCCACAGACATGTTATGTGTATTAACTAGTTCCTGCCACAGACATCCAAGGCTCAGAGACTACAGTGCAAGACAGGTTAGACATAATGTAATAGTTGTAGGATGTCGAGGAGAGCTGTCAAAGCATGTCTTCTGAATATGACATGACTAACACATACAGGACTCCATAACAGCTGTGGTTACCTACCCAGTCTCTGTCCAGGATCAAGCCAGATAACAATTTTAGCATGGAGGGTATAGTGAGTCATGTGGTCCCAGTTGCTAGCTGAGAAACTATTGACAGTTGATGTCTACCAGTGGAAACAGAGTCACTTTGGTTTGAGGAGTTACCTCAGTGGATGGTCCCATACTTGTGCAAATACGGGCAACACTAGTTGAACCTGGTTGGTCCTCTTAAGGGAATTGAAAGGAGGATAATGATCAAGGTACATTTCACACTTAGGTGAAATTTTCAAAGAATAAATACAAGTATATTTTTAAAAGATGAAAAGAAAGAAGACAAAAACAGCAGGAAGGTTATATCTAAAACTAAAATTATCTAAAACTGTTTCCTGTGATTTTAGAAAACATGCTTCTGCCTTCTTAGGTACTCAGCCTGCATTCTGGTAAGCTCTGAGATCAGTTGAGACTAGTCTTACTCAGCTCTGCAAATGGCCAGTTGACCATTTTCCCCTGGGAGCTGTTGCTGTCACTCCCCCAGCAATTCAGGGCTAGCTTCACCAAGCCGCCAGTAACCACCCCAGCTGCCGTCTTTCTCCTTCTGCCTACAGATGAAAAACACCAGACAGTTTCATTATTTTAAAACTAGCCAGATAACTCAATGGCTGGTCGAAGAATTTCCTGCCCTAATATATTAACTAGCTCCCTCCATTCTCCTCAACCCTTGCTTGCTCGAGGCACAGGCTACAAACTCTAGGGGCCCCAAGACCTACACATTTGTAGCTTCCTCCTCACCTCAAAACCTCATTCAAATTTTTCTTTTTTTGTGTCCCTTATCTTCCTCCTGGGACCTGGAAGTTCTATCTTTTTCCCTTTTCCCAAAAATTGGCTTCTGCCTCCTTTATCAACATAATCAAGAACCTGTTAGGGAATCGACACCTCCCTCTACAGAAAACTTCAGGTGCTTCAGTTTAACTGTATCAATAAGCAGACTAAATGTCAATAATTCAAATATACCTGCTTAAGAATTTATTAAACAAGGAAACAAATAAACGAAAGAGTAATCTATATTTCTTATCTAGAAGAAACCCACTATAATGGCTTGATTAAACTGAATGTAGAAGGGTAGGGAGAGTTAGAACTAATGAAATAAAGAACATGGAAATATTGGTTTTAGCCAGCATAGATAACAGGGGAAATAATTAGGGATACATACATTGCACACTGAGAAAAGATTTAATCCTCTTTGAAGACATAGCAATCTACTTCATGATTGACCATCAACATACAAGAGGAGAAAGTGACAGGAGTCTGTGGTTGTGGTGGTTTGAATATGCTTGCCTTATAATGAGTCATACTATTATGAGGTATGGCCTTGTTGAAGGAAGTGTATCATTATGGGGATGGGCTTTGGAGGTCTTCTGATATGCTCACAATCCAGCCATTGTAGAAGAGATCTTCCTTCTAACTCCATGAGGATGCCAGTCTCTCCTGGTTGCTTTCAGATCAAGATGCAGAATTCTCAGCTCCTTCTTCAGCACCGTGTTTGCCTGCATACAACCATGCTTCCATCGATGATAATGGGCTAAACCTCTGAAACTGTAAGCCAGCCCCAATTACATGTTTACCTTTCTAAGAGTTGCCTTGGCCATGATATCTCTTCATAGCCATTAAGTCAGTGGTGAAGCAAATGAAAGTTGTAGACTAAACATTCTTCTCTTTGTAGTTGACAAAGGACAAACATTCAGAAAGGACACAGTTAAACCAAATGGAAACACCAATCTATGGGATCTAATTGGTACTTAACTAATCAAATACCTATTTTTCTCAAGCTCCCATGGATAATTTATAATGCATGACTATATTCTGAGCCAGAACACATACCGAAATGAATATAAAAGATGGGAAATTATATGGAATATACTCGCAGACTCTAGAAGTATGAAGCTAGACATGAATATAAAAAAGATAAATGAAAAAAAAAACCAAATCCCAGAAGGGTACATTTCCAAATACATTTGGAGGAAAGAAGAAAAGAATTTTCATAGGAAATTGAGGAATGTTTTGAACTAAATGAAACTTCCATCTACCTAATTCTTCAGGGTGCAGTGCAAACATCATAGTGAGGGGATATTACAGTGATTGCTATACTTGTTTGGAAAGAAGTCAGATCTAAAGTCAGTAATTTAAAGTTTCACCTTTGAAAGGTAGGCAAAAAAGGGGGGATTCAATTCAAATTAAGGAGAGGGAAATAAAATGTGAAATCCACACAGAGTTCAGAGGAATTGAAGAAACAATATGATACAGATAATCTATAAAAGTCGAAGTACCTTCTGTGAGGAATAAACCTGGGGGCTGGGGGATAGCCATTGTAATGGTTAGCATCTGAGCATGAAATGTCTTTCAGTGGCTCATGACGTGTTTTCTCCTTCAGCAGCTCATCCTGTCATTTGGAGGCACTTGCAGACTGGGTGGTGGGAAGGAGGTAACTAGCAGTGGACCTCTGATAGTTACAACAGCTCTGAGGTCCTCATTCCTTGTATTCTCTTGTTTGCCAGCACGGGATATGAACCTCTGTCACAAGCTCTCATTGCCAAGATCTCCATCATACTCCCTGCAATAACCTGAAGGTGAGTGTAGGTGAACTTTCTTCCCATAAGGCATCCTGCCTGGCAATGGTCAAAATGACATGGAAACAAGTAATGAAACTAATGCCTGATTCCTCTGAGGCTAGCATTAGTTTCACATCCAAACCAACAACAATTTTTCACACACACACAAAAGCTTTATGTAGTCCAGTAACTTTTACAAAAAATGTAAATGTCTTTTGAAAAGTATGGCTATATTTAATTCAGCAGTTTGTATAAAGAAATGTATATTATGATCACATGGATTTTTTTTTCCAGTTATACTACTCTGATTCATGGTTTGAAAATCAATGATTATAGATCAAGGGTTTTGTGGTTGGCTGGGTGTCCAGATTTCTTCCAGCCTGCGAGATGTGCTAGGGGAATGGTGGCACAGAACCTGTGGGAGTGGCCAACCAATGTCTGGTTTAATTTGAGGCCCATATCCAGAGAGGGAGTCTATGTCTTACACTGCCTGGATGGCCAGAAACCAGAGGCTGGGTAGCCCAGACACATGGGATACACCCATGTATCACTGGTCAAAAAATCATTGAAATGATTGTCAGGACATTCTGCTCTATTCATGTATCAGTGTCTTTTTTCATTCACCACCAGAGAGGCTTCCTTCAGTGATAGATGTGAGCAGATAGCGATACCCACAGCAAGACTCTCTGTGGAGACAGAGTCTAAATGGCAGATGAAGTGGAAAATTATTGGTTGTGCCATGTGATGAAGACTCACATGATGTTTTGCTGAAGCAAGACTCACGTTATATTGTAAGAGAGTGTAAATAGGACCCAACTGACAGCGATGGGACACTTACATTGCTAGCTTTGCAATGCTTTATTGATCTTTGCTGATCTTTACTTCGTTGAGAGAGGCACAGCAGAGAACTCCTGGCATTCTGGTTGACCCTGGTCCCTCCTGCTGACTTGTGCTGATTAGGCCTGGTTGATTCTTCTGGATAATGCTGCTGCTGCTAATTTGTGTTTGGTGACACTTTTGAACTGCACTGTTACTATTCTGACACTACTGAACTGGACTGCTGGTATCCTGACAAATGGAGACTGGAATCACCCCAAAGAACAGGGTGTTTCCCCCATTATCATCTTTTCTCCCCTATCTTTGGGTGGTGGGCAAGTAGGGGTTTGAAGTGTTTGAGAACCCTTATTAAAGTACGCTTTGAAAAACCTAAGCCTATGGCTGGTCTTTATTGGATCCTACCCCTTAGAATTCAGGGTATCTCATGGAAATAAGGGAGGAAATATTGTACGGGTTGCAGGGGATAGAGGACATCAGGAGAACATGGCTCACCAATTAACTAAAGAGGGCTCATATAGACTCACAGAGACTAAAGTGGCAAGCATGAGGCCTCCATGGGTCTTCTGTGTGTGGCTGTTAGCTTGTTGTTTTGGTGGGAGTCTTACAAGTGGAAGGGTATGTGTCTTTGACTCTTTTGCCTGCTCTTAGGACACCTTTCCTTCTATGGGATTGCCTTGTCCAGCTTAGATTTGGGGATTTTGCCTTGTCTCATTTTATCTCTTTTTTATAGTGTTTGGAGGTTGTCTCTTGGAGGCCTGCTCTTGTCTGAAAGCAAGTGAGGAAGGTTTGTTCATTTTGGGGGAGAAAGAAAATGGGAAGGAGGTGGGTGAAGTCAAGTGGGGGAGACACTATGCTTGAGATGTATTGTATGAGAAAATAATTTATTTTTCAATAAAAATAAAATAAAATGCTAAATATGAACTAAAAAGAAAGAAAAATCTATGATTGTCATACCTCATACCTAGGAAATAAAAAAATGTATTGCTTTTTAAAATTATTAGTATTAGTATTAGAGTGTGTGTGTGTGTGTGTGTGTGTGTGTGTGTGTGTTTGATGTGTGTGGGTTCTTGTGCATGACTGAAGATCAGAAACAAGTTTGTGGATTCAGCTATCTTGTATCTTTACTCAGCTTTCAGGGATTCCACTCTAGCTTTTATGGCCAGAACCTTTACCTGCTGAGCGCCTTTCCAGCCCATGACAAAACATATTTCCAGATAAGTAAGTATGAATAAGTATTCTTCATAACATCCAGTGCCTATTCATAGAAAAATACAAATATTAAGCTCTGAGATAAGTTGAATTGAGAGGATGATTCTTAACACGGAACACCTATAAATAGCTTGAGAGGAATGCCTTTCTTATGCAAGGAAAATGTTTGATTCTCCCCTAAGATTCAGAGAGATGTTTCAAGCTGTTACAACTCCCATGCAGCACTGTGCAAGAAATCTTATGGAGTACAATCAGAGAAGGAAAGGCAGAAAAAGTAAACAGATTGATAAGTAAGAATTGTAAATGACTGAATTTGGGACTTAAGAATAAATCAGCAAATTTTAAAAATGGAGTTTGAGTACAATGAAATTTCTAGTTTCAAAATATTAACAAACTTATACTCATTTGAAAATAACTTGAAAATTGTGTGTGTGTGTGTGTGTGTGTGTGTGTGTGTGTAGTACATTTGATTCTATTTATCTTCTATTCTCCCTCTTTTCCCTCCCAATTCCTCTGAAGTCCTTCGTCTCCCCAACGTTACCTCTTACTTTTGTGTCTGGCTACACCTTTGAAGAAATATACATACTCATTTTTTAAAATCCCATTTCTGTCTTTATATAGTACTAACATTTCTCTGATATTCATAGAAGCAATCTTTAGCTATTTCTTCAAAAATCATTAGTATTATACTGTGTGTGTGTGCAGTTATATATGTACATTTAATTTTCTTTAAATAAAGGGAGAGTGTTGTCTAATTGGTAGAGATGAGCATTCAGAAACCTATCTTCTCTGTAACACCTGACACTAACAAAAATGCTTAAAATTTGATAGTCAAACAATTTTTGGCATTGGTTACGTGTCAGACGTAGACTGTTAAAATTGAACATAGCAGGAACTACTTTGAGTCTGTTTAAACAGGAAAAGGAAGAGTGGTGTGGATCACGGAGGAAAACAGCTGAACTATTGGAAGGGGAGTCAATGCATAATAGAAAGTCTCAGCATTCCAGCCGCCGTTCTGTGTGATGCCCACTCGACTCTTTGGCTCTGCAGACCTCTTGATTATTTTCAGCTCATATGGAGAATCAGTGATTCTTTCTTTCCTGGAAGTACACTGGGCAAAGATGAATTACGTCTTCCATGAGTCTCAGCTATGAGATGTAATAGAAATGCCCACTATGCAGAATAGGGCTCAGCATACTTATTCATGAGGGAAATACAATTAGATGCTACTTCTGAGCCACTGGAAGGACTGAAAGTACAAAAGCTGACACCAATTAAAATTGGTTGAGATGCACAACAATGGCAGCTTGAGCCTACTGTAGAGTGCTGATGAGGAAGAATATAGCATTACTTGAAAACAAAAACAAACAAACAAAAAACCAGTAAGCTGCCTTGGTCAATAGCTTCTTATATGCTTGACTCCAAAACTAGATATTGTTGAAAGGAAAGTGGTTATAAATGTCTACATGGAGATTTCTTCAAGCACATTTGCAGAATCATTTTTCTTTTGCATAATGGGTGCACACTGTGAACAGTGGATGCTCGTGGATGAGCCCCCAGGAAGCTGGTTACTCACTTCATGGGTTATTGCTCTGCAGTAGAGAGAATGACTACTAACATATGCAGAACATTGACTCAGCTAAGAAATGTGATGAACGGGAAAAGCTGGGGATAAAAGAATCCCCAGCAGTTCGTGTCTATGAAGTTCTGAACACATAAAGTTAATCTTTGACCATAAAAATCATACTGGTGCTTACAAAATCACAGGGATGATAGAAAAAAAGACTGAAGACATTTTCCAAAGTGATGAAAAGTGTTATGTATTGACTGCGGCTGAGCCGCTAGACCATCTACCTGCTCATTAAATTTATATTCGTGATCTATTCACTTTAGAGTGAGTAAACTGAATTTTGATGAACAATAAAATATCTTAAACCATGCTGCTAAATGGCTCATCTTAAAATGCATATTTTTTTAAAATAGCAATTTCATGTATTCAACTTTATTAATATATCTGGCCTCCGATATCAATATGACATTGATTTGGAGACTTTTAAAAATAACTGGTAAGGAAGAGAAGGAAGAAAGAAAAGAAGTAATCAAGGGGAATAATGAAGTTGCTCTAAGAAGTATGACTTACAAGTTCTTTGAGGCAAGGGGGCTTCAGTAATGCTGCAACTTCAATGACTCCAGGAAAGCATGCTGATATAGCCTCATTAATGTTTTATGTATGTATGAATATGCCTTGATGCATACGTATTAGTATATGCATGTCTTCATCATGCATCTTGCAGCTTGTTGTGTATATGTGTGTGTGGGGGTGGGGGGAGTGAGCATGCATACATTTGTATTTATTAAGTAGTAACACAACCATGTAGTCATTACATACTGAAGATAGCAGTTTGGCCCTCATGCATAGGCCAGGTGATTGAGTTTAAACTGAGTCTTAGCAGTGTGTCAGAACAATTGTTTTACATGCACGGTAGTGTTCATAGCTGTTTTACATTTGTTTTCTGTGGACCTGGATATACTTGTCTTATGTAAATATGATCATGGTGAAAAACCGTAAAACTTGTTTTTGCTTGGAATATAGCTTTTTAGTACTATATTTTCATGTAGAAGTTAGAATAAATTTATATGAGATTTGAGTAAATCCTTCTCTGATTGTAAGGTATCCTGCTGTTATAACGCATATGTAGATAAATGTTGAGAATAAATTTTAGAGATGTGCTGTACTGCTGAGAAATAATAAATAGCGAGTAGTTAATTAACTAGAAAATAAGTTTGGCATGGTTTTATGAACTGAAAAGTTAAGAGACTGGATTGTGGGGACCATGAATTAGAGAAAATTTATATGGTTCAAGTGGAATTCAGTGGCCTTTGCTGCTGTGGGTTAGTAATGACTCACAACAGAGCCCTGAGGATATACTCTGACCACAGGTCATGAAATGAGCACTCTGGTCACTGCTGAGGCAGATCCGGCTCCTTCTAAGATCACCCATTTTATTGCTGAGTGAACAGTAGCATCCTGACAGAATAACCCCACTGCACTCTCGGCTGTGTAGCTCCACTGGGGAGTCTGCCAGCTAGGAGGAGGTCTTGTGCTTACAAGATAGAAACTCTTGTTCTGGGAGATCATTGAATCCTTTATTGCTTCATGTAAATTTGCTTTACAAATCCTGCTGGAATTTCCTAATAAAAACTGAAGCGAAATGCCTAGTGAGGAACAATAAAACTTAGAAGGAATGAAACCAAAAACCTGTTTTTAAAGACGAATATCAATAATAACATTGGCAATAACAATAGCCGGCAACAATGTAGCAATTACAGTGATCATGAGAACAGTTTAAGCACTTCAGATATGAAAAGTAACTTAATCAGAAGATCTGCTGAGAACAGAACAAATATATCCCTCAGTTTATAGAGTATACAGCTAAGCCACAGAGTTTAAAAGACGTATCCAAAGTGCTATAGGTGGTAAGGTCATGTTGTCTGTAGGTATGCTTTTGACAGTATGTTGTCCTGTACAAGTTCATGTTTGAAAACTGTGCGATCAAGTTACAAAACATTTGCCAAAGAATTTCATAATGTTTTAAGTAAATTTACAATTTTGTGTAGGACCACATTCATAGCTATGTTCAGCCACATATAGCCATATACACCCTACACCATTATTCCATAACAATTTCAGTCTACCTCTTTACACTGTCTATCTGGAATTGGTTGCATTTTTCACACATTAATACACCAACCGAAGTATCTATAATAGAATACTTTCACACACATGGATTTCTGCATAATATATAAATCTATTAATATATATTAAAAGCTGGTACTTTTAATATTTGTTAGTAATATTTTACTAAATGTGACTGTTGACATCACACTTTATAAATGAGTTGAAGACAGTTAACAACAGAAAACTGAAGAGTAATCTTAAACAATAAGATCTGAGACGCCATTAAATATATGTACAGGGGACTGCGAGCACGAAGGAAAACGAATGTGCAGTGTTATTTCTGCAGAAAAAACAAAAAATCTCAACAATCCAGTACCAAAAGAGTCACAGTAGAATATTAACAAATATTAAAATTACCATTTACCTTTAACTCGTTAATAACTCCAAGAAAACTAATAACTCAGGGGATTATTCATATTTGCTTTTATTTTTCCCAAATGATCTATAAAACCCAGAACCTGGTTGATCAAAAGTGGAGGCTGACAGGGGTGATTCAAGAGCATTCCCGACGTCTACCTCACAGAACTTGGTGTGTTAGTGTCCAGGCTCTCAGTTTCTGGATCTTTATAAGTTAGAAACATTTGTAAAGTAGTTTTAGTTGTGTCAATTTCCTGGGAAATAGAGGAAAAGGAAAGTTAGATAAAAGACTTCTTGCCCCCTGGGAATGGGCAAAGAGACACCATGTTGGTATTGTTGTTCTTATATCAGTCAGATGCAGAGCAGATGGGAATCCTTTGTTCATCCTAACTTGATGCCTGGCTTGGTGGCCAAAGCGGTCTTATATGGAGGGCTCAAGAAATCGAATCAAATTCAACCAAATCCAGGCAGCACAGCATAGGAAAAGGAAGACAGACAGAGACCCATGGGCCTCCATGCCACCCACAGACCGGTCCTCCAGTGCACAGCACAGTCAGGGCATAGACTCCTGCTTGCCAGCAGGCCACACAGCACAAATGGAGGATGCCAGGTCAACCACAATGTGAAAATATGTGTTAGATGGGAGAGGACGAGAAATAGAGCACCTTGAGCATCCTGAGAGGGATGGAGCTGCAGACTGGAGGTTGGAGAGGCCTAGATTGTTGTGAGTTACCAGCCCCACCAACTGGGGTCATGGGAAGGTCTCAGGTTGAGCTGCCACTCAAGGCCATATCTAGTTTCATGGCTTTCCAACTGCAGGGGTTGCTGTCGATGTTCATGGATTATATTATCAATAGAAAACATGGGGATGTCCCTGGTTGGGCCAGCTTCTGGGAACCGCGTGGATTTACAGATGCTGTGCTGAACTGTCCTTGCCCCTCACTGGATGTGGGCTCTGGAGAGCTGGCCCTATATCTTACTACTAGTACCATTAGGGAGAGCAGGCCCTGAGCCACACCCAGAGAGTACAGTGGAGCTGGCCCTGGTGGCAGGGGTATGAGTAATTGGGCTCTAAGGGCATGAGAGTAGGAGTGCTGACCCTACCTTCTTTGGATGGCTGCATTTGTGGCTTAGGAAGGAGAATCGCTGGAGAGCTCACCCTGGTGGGCAGATAAGGGATAGTCAGAGCACTGATCAGCTCAGCTCCCACCCAGGCTCAGATTCAGAGCTCTGAATTGGCCTAACCCAAGATCTATATCATTTGCAAAACATTGGGGTGCATGAAAGGATCAGTCCTACAGATCAAAAGCTGCAGAATCTCCATAATACAGAACCAGGCTTTTGTTTCCAACTCACAATCTTTAAGTGTTTTTGAAGTACAAATAATGGTCAATTGAATATAAGGAGCACACAATTTCTTAAAAGCTTTTTTTTAAGTGGCTCCTTATTAAGTTCTTTCTCCCCTTCAACTTCTACACATGGCATGTATTTTCTTCATTCTGTTAAAATTGTTTTTATGTCAGATCCAGCTATCTATCAATCCGCTTCTTACCCACCTGTCATCTATCATCTATATCTATCCACCTGTCCATAATGTGTCATCGTCAATCAATCAACTCTTGGTATTTTCCACAACTGTATGGCTGTCGGGTAGGTGTTAAGGACTTTGCTTCTTGTTTCTCTTCTTCCTCTCTTCCTTCTGATCTCCTTCCCTTCATCTTCCTCCTCTTCAGAACCATCTACCTCATCTTTTTCTTTTATTTTATAAGTACTGGCAGGATATATTATAAAAAGCGTACCTTAAAATGCTCTTTGCTTTGTTTGCTTTAAATTGAAATAATCAGTCTCTGAGTATAGCTATTTAACCTTTCATTTAGTATACCTGTGCTTGCTTGTCCCAGCTTTCACGGTCTCTGCAGAAGACTATATGCAGCACTTTTAGCAGTACAGTGAAAAGGGAATGGTTGGGAAATGGTTAACTGTGGAAATACCAGTTGCCACTGAGAGAAAGGAGAACTTACAGGAAGGTATCCCGATGTGGAATTGGGATAGATTGATGGAAAATTATCCAGTGTTTTGGTCATGCTCTGTGCACAGCCAAGTGTTTATAAAAGAAGCTAATGAAGAAATACGTCTCTTCTTTTCTTGGAGTGATTGTAGGGACAAGAGTGATAAGCTTGGTGCCTTTTAGTAAAAAAAAATGTGGTTGCAGAATGAGGCTTCTAAATTTGTGAAGGAAAAATGGTGCTTTTGACTGTGCCAAAGAGTAGGGTGTGTGTGTGTGTGTGTGTGTGTGTGTGTACATGTCTGTGTATCCCAAGTAATAGACCATTTTCTTTCTTTTTTTTCTTTTTTTCTTTCTTTCTTTCTTTTTTTTATTAACTTGAGTATTTCTTATATACATTTCGAGTGTTATTCCCTTTCCCAGTTTCCGGGCAAACATCCCCCTAATCCCTCCCCCTCCCCTTCTTTATGGGTGTTCCCCTCCCCATCCTCCCCCCATTGCCGCCCTCCCCCCAACAATCTAGTTCACTGGGGGTTCAGTCTTAGCAGGACCCAGGGCTACCCCTTCCACTGGTGCTCTTACTAGGATATTCATTGCTACCTATGAGGTCAGAGTCCAGGGTCAGTCCATGTATAGTGTTTAGGTAGTGGCTTAGTCCCTGGAAGCTCTGGTTGAATAGACCATTTTCTAAGGGCTAGAAAGTTTTCATTCTTTATCCCACTTCTTCATATTCACTTGGGGTACTATTTTGGTAATACAAATCTTATCTAGGCCTTAAACCTAGGTATGCTGAGCTATGTACTGTACCAACTGTTTTATTTACATCTTCATCAAGATAGGATCTTCTATCATTGTCCTGGAGATGAAATTTCAGTTACTTGAGTGAATTTGGCTATCAGGGCTTTCCCCTGGTTTTAACCTCATCCTTTCAGCTATAGCTTTATATTCCAAGTATTATACGGGATTGGAAATGCAAAAACATCATCTCCTGGGGATAACTGTCATCTCTAGCTTAAGTGAAGTCCTATCAGTCACTTTGGCTCTAGTCAGCTCCTGTGAGAGATGGATTGCATGGGTCACAACAGGATATTGTGACTTGTGACTGGGCCTCTATTTAAAAACCTTAAGTCAGGGGTTGGGGATTTAGCTCAGTGGCAGAGCGCTAGCCTAGGAAGCGCAAGGCCCTGGGTTCGGTCCCCAGCTCCGGAAAAAAAAAAAGAACCAAAAAAAAAAAAAAAAAAACCTTAAGTCAGTCTTTGCTTTCTTTGTTTTGCACTTTATTGTTCCTTTTGTGAAGGCATTTCCCTGAAAGCAGTTCTGGCGTATGACCTTGTTGCTGAGTCTGCATGGCTGTAGGGTCTCGAGAAGCCTGCAGAATCAGGGTCACTATTTCACAGGGACTCATTTTCACCCATGTGTTTCATTGCAGGAATGTGGCTTACCAAAACTGAACTGGTAGTCAGAACCTTGGCAGAGGGAGAGGAAGAGAAGAGTTGAGAGTGAATAGATGTTTAAATTTGCACTGCGGAATAGATATGATTTGGGAAAGAAGATCTGCCTTGACCACAAGGCCAAGATTAATTGAACACCGGGTTATAAAAAATACACAAGCATGCAATTTGGTTAGATAACCTTTTTAAAAATTAAGATAGAAGGCACACAGATGTGCAATTGGATAAGGATGTCACTGTGGTTCCTTTTCCTACAGAATAACGCCATTGAAGCCTTTTTTGTTTTTAATAGCTTCAAGTAACAATTTGTTGGGAAAAGTAATTAGAAGTTCATTTGTATCCAGGAGTACATTGACAGCATTACTCCTATTGTATTTTGCTGTAGGTAAGTCAAACCAGTATTAGGAAAAAAAATACTGTTTTAGGTTGATTTTCCTCACACTTCTTTACAAAAGAACATAGATATAATGCATTTTATCATATCTTCCCTACTTTCCCTCCCTTATAATTTCTCTCCTACCACCCTCCCCAACTAATATCTCTTTTTAAATGCATTAGCTTTCTTTTTAATCCCACTGAGCTCTCTAAGTATGCATGGATATAGAACAATGGTGATTTCCTTTACCCCAGCAGCTTTCAAAAAACAGTGTGTCTTCAATTAGTGGCGGAAATTCACAAGCCCTTCCTCTTACATGCTGGAACTTTTGCTGCCTTGATCTTGAACATGCAGTCATGACTTGCGTTCACGTGCAATGGCTCTAACACTATCACAGCTAGCTAGTAAAGATGAAGGGTCTAGTTTAGTCTATGCAAGTGTGTGCTGTGTTTACTAATGGGGTCTTATCACCAAATTCTGAAGGACAAGCAAGGTTAATGCCAATAGTCTATAATGTTTGGGGTAAGTCTATGGAACTCCATTGTCCAACATTTAAAAAGGAGGTTACCCATACAGGGTGATGGAATTTTCGTTTGATAGCCTATGTTGTCTGGGGAAGAATTGTTCTCTAGTACTGGGTAACTTCATGTTAACTCCTCTACACTGCCCTATTAGCTCTCAAACAACCAGGGTTTTCTTGGTATCTCATAAACGTTTATTGCATTCTTTTTTTTTAGTAAATGTTGATCATTCTGAAATTTCAAAGTAGTATTAAGCTTCATTTTATTGATGACAAAAGTTAAATATTGAAAGAATATTTCTCAGTCTTCGTATTTCTTTTTCTGGAGAACTCCCTGTTTAATGCCATGTACCTATTTTTAGTTGAGTTATTTCTTTCCTTGGTATTTAGTGTTTTGAGTCCTTTATATATTCTGAACACTAACCCTATGTCAGATCTATAGCTGTTAAGGGTTTCTTCCACTTAGCACACTGCCTGCTTATGCAATTGATAATGCCCATTGTTATACAGGAGGGTTTCAGTTTCGTGGTTTGTCAGTTGTTGGTCTTAATGTCCATGTGGGTCCTATCCAGAAGGACCTTTCCTGTACAAAATAATTTTCCAGTTTTTGTATGTATTTTACACACCTTGTCCCGCTCTCATGTTCTCTGCATGGGAGATTTTAAGTACAGTTCTTCATTAAATTGTGTTTTCAGTAACTCGCATGCATTGCTTGTCTCCTCATGTGCCTAAATCTTAAAAAAAAATCACAATATGTCTGTCAAATCCATTTTCTTTCTCCAGCTATGTTCCTGATGTCTCAAATTTAACCCCAAACACTGCAATATACTCCTGTTTGTTTTATTTTTACTCAAAATGGGTAATCCTTGAGTTCACTCTCCACGTAAAGTTAAAGAGCTCTCTTTCTAAAACAGTATTCTGATTGCATCAATATTTTGCTTAATACATTATCCTTGACATTTCTGGTTTTCTTAGTGCTGCTTCTACTGTCCTGGTTTGCCTTTTCCACTTGCTAATGCACAGTGTGTTCAGATCATTCTGGAGGACTCACCGATAGCAAGCAGACAGGGCTTACATGCTTCCGGTCATTCCTAGATGTAGCTTTGCTACATCTGATGGATATGCTACAACGGATAGATGGACCATACTGAATTTCCCCACCTGGTCTGACAGGTACCCCACTTTACTTTTGCTCACGTTCCCTTTCAATAATTTGACTGCGCTTCTTTTGTTTTCTTGTTATATATATATAACAAGAATTGCAATATACATATTCTTATATATAGTCTTAAAATATTAGCACATGCATGTTGACATTTTAATAATATGACATTTTAATTATATTTAAATATAAATAATTATATTTAATTATTGCAATTCACGTTAGTTGCAATTCATCTTTTTCACCCCACCATGTTTACCTCATAGTGAATCTTTTCCATTTGAGTTCAGTTTGTGAGAGAAAACTTGTTGAGCAAATGATAATTCATAATAGATAGTCATATAGTCTACAAAAGAGATATGGTTATGGCTTGCACAGCAAACACCTTAAAAACTAGAAATCTTTAGGAACTTGCTACCTCCTATTTGCCATGTCTGCTGCCAAATGACAGTGATACATTTGAGATTTCATAGTCAAATGTTTTATACAGTGTAAGGAGTAAGAAATTCACACCATTTACTTTGGAGGTAATAAATGTATATAAATCCCAATTTTTATTCAAATTTCCAGACAATATAATATAAAAAGTTTTAAATGAGAAACACACACACATATATGTTTATATGAACATAAATTTTTTATGCAAAATATACTCAATTCCTTCCAAGAGACTGAAATCCTTTAAGCTCCATTAATCTAAACTATGGACTTTCTTTATTATAGAATATTCTCACCATTTTTCCATTTTATAATGCCACAAGCTTAATTACTGGATAAAATTATGCATATACCAATTGCTTTCAACTAGTTATTTTAGCAGTTGGTCCTTATCTCTGTCTCTGGAACCTGAATACGACTTTTCTTATAAAACATCCATACTACCCCTTGCTCATTACTTTTTTATTGGATATTTTATTTATTTACATTTCAAATATTATCTCCTATTCCAGTTTCCTCTCTGGAAACCCCTTATTCCATCCTCTCTCCTGCTGCTGCCCTGAGGGTGCTCCCCCACCCACCCACCCACTCCAGCCTTCCCATCCTGGCATTCACCTACACTGGGGGCATTGAGCCTTCACAGGACCAAGGATCAGGTTAGGGTTAGGGTTAGGGTTAGGGTTAGGGTTAGGGTTAGGGTTAGGGTTAGGGTTAGGGCTAGGGTTAGGGTTAGGGACTTATCATTGATGCCCCACAAGGCCATCATGCTCTACTACATATGCAGCTAGAGCCATGGGTCCCTCCATTGTACTCTTTCATTGGTCATTTAGTTACTGGAATCTCTGGGGTGTTTGGTTGGTTGAAGTTGTTCTTCCTGTTGGGTTGCAAACACTTTAAGCTCCCTCGGTCCTTTAACTCCTCCGTTGAGGTCCTGTGCTCAGTCCAATGTTTGGCTATGAACATCAGCCTCTGTATGTGTTATGCTCTGGCACAGCCTTTAAAGAGACAGCTATATTAGGCAATTACTTCTTGGCATCTGCAGTAGTGTCTGGGTTTGGTGTCTGTATATGGAATAGATCCCCAGCTAGGGAAGTCTCTTGATGGCCTTTCTTTCAGTCTCACAATTATTCTGCATTTCCTTTAGACAGGAGTAATTCTGGGTTAAAAATTTGGAAATGTGTGGGTGGCCCAGTCTCCTAACCGAGGGTCTTGGCTAGCCTCTGGAGTGAGCAAGAAGCCCCTTGAAATAAAACAGTTTTCCTATGATGTCTAATTCCAAGCAAAGCACAGAAACACTTTTATTTCTGTTATCTGCCTTTGGTTATAGATTTCTTCCTACTTATAAATACAGGTGATCCATGAAATGTTCTGTTCCCAGCCTAGAAATTCTGCCACTTCTTTTTTCAATGCTTAATTTTTCTTATTTGAAAGACCCTGTTTTCCTGAAAAGACAAAACATTGTATTTATTTAGTCTTAGTCATTTCTTGAAAATGGAAAAAAAAAACTTTTTTCAAACAGACATCTTAATTAATGCAAGTGCTTAAAATCATTGTTTTCTTGGTCTTTATGATCTAAGAAAGCCTTCAACCAAGAAGTCTTTTTATTTTTATGAAATTTCTATAACATAGCACTCCTTGTATTTATTTTTTGAAATCTGTCATTTTCTGTAAGTGAAGGAAAGTGTATATTTTCACTTATATGTTCCTATTTCAGAAGAACTCTGTTAATTTGTTTCAATTTTTTTAAAAATTTTAAGCAAGTATCATTCTAAAATCATAAATTTAAGGAGTTAATGATACAATTACACAGAATCAATGTGAGACTGCATTCAGAACAGAGATTGAAGAATCACATCACATTTCTTACAAAACACTTGTATCATCTTCTTCCTCCACACTCTGGAGGCAGAGGCAGGTGGATCTCTGTAAGGTTGAGGCTAGCTAGGTCCACAGTGTGTTCCAGGACAGCAAGAACTGTTACACAGAGAAACACTGTCTTGAAAAATGATATGGATTTATGGCCTTTAAATATTTAAATATAGACTATCTATTGTAATCACTGGAAATGTTGACTTACAGAAATGTAAGACTATAGGCCTGCAGTTTTAGCTTCATTGTTTTGGAGTTCTGGAACAGATGGTGGTACACACCGGTCCCATTGGCACTTGTGAGGCAAAGGCTCAAACCATCCTTGACTATGAGCCATAACTTCATGACAGAGATGTTACTAGGGTAAAAACCTGGGACATGTGGAAAATTTCAACATGCTCACACTAAACAACTGTTTATATTCAAAACTGTCCTTAGGCTAGCTGATTTTTGTTTCATGTGAGGCTCCATGGCCCTTTAGCTTTTACCGTAAAGACTCTGATCCCATGGTTCTTCTTTCTAGGACTCTGTGCTAAGATCCTTAATGTAGTCCTTCTTTATGATCACTACCATCATCTGACAGTTCTCACTCTCACAAGACAATCCCTGCCTCATGGTCACAGCTTCCCTAATCTGTTGACATCGGGACTGACCCTGGCATGCTAGGTTTGTCTTATTCAGTCACTTATCTATATCTTTTATCTATAGGTTAATTGGGTAAGAATATTTTGCAGTAAGCTTGGGAGGAGATGAGACATTATTCCCTCATCATAATTTTCAAAAACAAACAGTTTCCAAGTTTTCCAAATTTGTTGACTATGTAAGAGATACACAGTGTGGAACTGAAATCTAGGAACCAAATGTTCTGTTCTCTTAAGAAAGGAAATAAGCTCCAGGACAACAACTTGAAGCAGTATAAGCTCATTATACATGAGCTGAAGGTGCTACTAGTTCCTGCCCATCTAATAGAATTTGGTGTTTTCAACAAGCAAATGTTAATTGCCAAACTTTTGCAGGAAAGTTGCTGAGATCAATGTTTTCTAAGGCTGTATGCCCTATAAGTACTGAGCTATACTCACAAATATATATCTACATGGGTTAAATAGATATTTTCTTTTAAAAATTGGTATTCTGCTTCCTGGTTGCTGCCGCTGCAGAGAGCCCGTGGGTAGCACCCCACGAGCGAACTTGAGCCCCGGGACCACAGGTAAGACCAACTTTTCTGCTGCAAGAAAGCTGCCTGGTGAGCTTGGGACACACGGAAGCAGAATTCCTGTAGAACCGGGCACGTTCTGTGTTTACCGGAAGTCCCACAACCGCGGATCCCGGCCCACAGCAGCTCTCTGCCCCCAGACCCTGTGAGAGAGAGACCCAACTGCCTGGTCAGGTGGGCACTCCTGAGGCTGCAGAGCGGAAGAGACCACCAACACTGCTCACCCCTGCCCACATCCCTGGCCCAAGAGGAAACTGTATAAGGCCTCTGGGCTCCCATGGGGGAGGGCCCAGGAGCAGCAGGACCCCTGTGCCTGAGACACCACCAGAACCAGAAGGAAACAGACCGGATAAACAGTTCTCTGCACCCAAATCCCGTGGGAGGGAGAGCTGAACCTTCAGAGACGCAGACAAGCCTGGGAAACCAGAAGAGACTGCTCTCTGCACACACATCTCGGACGCCAGAGGAAAAAGCCAAAGACCATCTGGAACCCTGGTGCACTGAAGCTCCCGGAAACGGCGGCATAGGTCTTCCTGGTTGCTACCGCTGCAGAGAGCCCGTGGGTAGCACCCCACGAGCGAACTTGAGCCTTGGGACCACAGGTAAGACCAACTTTTCTGCTGCAAGAAAGCTGCCTAGTGAACTCAAGACACAGGCCCACAGGAACAGCTGAAGACCTGTAGAGAGGAAAAACCACACGCCGGAAAGCAGAACACTCTGTCCCCATAACTGACTGAAAGAGAGGAAAACAGGTCTACAGCACTCCTGACACACAGGCTTATAGGACAGTCTAGCCACTGTCAGAAATAGCAGAACAAAGTAACACTAGAGATAATCTGATGGCGAGAGGCAAGCGCAGGAACCCAAGCAACAGAAACCAAGACTACATGGCACCATCGGAGCCCAATTCTCCCATCAAAACAAACATGGAATATCCAAACACACCAGAAAAGCAAGATCTAGTTCCAAAAAATTTTTGATCATGATGCTGGAGGACTTCAAGAAAGACGTGAAGAACTCCCTTAGAGAACAAGTAGAAGCCTACAGAGAGGAATCGCAAAAATGCCTGAAAGAATCACAAAAATCCCTGAAAGAATTCCAGGAAAACATAAATAAACAAGTAGAAGCCCATAGAGAGGAGACACAAAAATCCCTGAAAGAATTCCAGGAAAACATAAATAAACAAGTAGAAGCCCATAGAGAGGAGACACAAAAATCCCTGAAAGAATTCCAGGAAAACACAATCAAACAGTTGAAGGAATTAAAAATGGAAATAGAAGCAATCAAGAAAGAACACATGGAGACAACCCTGGATATAGAAAACCAAAAGAAGAGACAAGGAGCTGTAGATACAAGCTTCACCAACAGAATACAAGAGATGGAAGAGAGAATCTCAGGAGCAGAAGATTCCATAGAAATCATTGACTCAACTGTCAAAGATAATGTAAAGCGGAAAAAGCTACTGGTCCAAAACATACAGGAAATCCAGGACTCAATGAGAAGATCAAACCTAAGGATAATAGGTATAGAAGAGAGTGAAGACTCCCAGCTCAAAGGACCAGTAAATATCTTCAACAAAATCATAGAAGAAAACTTCCCTAACCTAAAAAAAGAGATACCCATAGGCATACAAGAAGCCTACAGAACTCCAAATAGATTGGACCAGAAAAGAAACACCTCCCGTCACATAATTGTCAAAACATCAAACGCACAAAATAAAGAAAGAATATTAAAAGCAGTAAGGGAAAAAGGTCAAGTAACATATAAAGGGAGACCTATCAGAATCACACCAGACTTCTCGCCAGAAACTATGAAGGCCAGAAGATCCTGGACTGATGTTATACAGACCCTAAGAGAACACAAATGCCAGCCCAGGTTACTGTATCCAGCAAAACTCTCAATTAACATTGATGGAGAAACCAAGATATTCCATGACAAAACCAAATTTACACAATATCTTTCCACAAATCCAGCACTACAAAGGATAATAAATGGTAAAGCCCAACATAAGGAGGCAAGCTATACCCTAGAAGAAGCATGAAACTAATCGTCTTGTCAACAAAACAAAGAGAATGAAAGCACACAAACATAACCTCACTTCCAAATATGAATATAACGGGAAGCAATAATCACTGTTGCTTAATATCTCTCAATATCAATGGCCTCAACTCCCCAAAAAAAGACATAGATTAACAAACTGGATACACAACGAGGACCCTGCATTCTGCTGCCTACAGAAAACACACCTCAGAGACAAAGACAGACACTACCTCAGAGTGAAAGGCTGGAAAACAACTTTCCAAGCAAATGGTCAGAAGAAGCAAGCTGGAGTAGCCATTCTAATATCAAATAAAATCAATTTCCAACTAAAAGTCATCAAAAAAGATAAGGAAGGACACTTCATATTCATCAAAGGAAAAATCCACCAAGATGAACTCTCAATCCTAAATATCTATGCCCCAAATACAAGGGCACCTACATACGTAAAAGAAACCTTACTAAAGCTCAAAGCACACATTGCACCTCACACAATAATAGTGGGAGATTTCAACACACCACTCTCATCAATGGACAGATCATGGAAACAGAAATTAAACAGTGATGTCGACAGACTAAGAGAAGTCATGAGCCAAATGGACTTAACGGATATTTATAGAACATTCTATCCTAAAGCAAAAGGATATACCTTCTTCTCAGCTCCTCATGGTACTTTCTCCAAAATTGACCATATAATTGGTCAAAAAACGGGCCTCAACAGGTACAGAAAGATAGAAATAATCCCATGCGTGCTATCGGACCACCACGGCCTAAAAATGGTCTTCAATAACAATAAGGGAAGAATGCCCACATATACGTGGAAATTGAACAATGCTCTACTCAATGATAACCTGGTCAAGGAAGAAATAAAGAAAGAAATTAAAAACTTTTTAGAATTTAATGAAAATGAAGATACAACATACCCAAACTTATGGGACACAATGAAAGCTGTGCTAAGAGGAAAACTCATAGCACTGAGTGCCTGCAGAAAGAAATAGGAAAGAGCATATGTCAGCAGCTTGACAGCACACCTAAAAGCTCTAGAACAAAAAGAAGCAAATACACCCAGGAGGAGTAGAAGGTAGGAAATAATCAAACTCAGAACTGAAATCAACCAAGTAGAAACAAAAAGGATCATAAAAAGAATCAACAGAACCAAAAGTTGGTTCTTTGAGAAAATCAACAAGATAGATAAACCCTTAGCCAGACTAACGAGAGGACACAGAGAGTGCGTCCAAATTAACAAAATCAGAAATGAAAAGGGAGACATAACTACAGATTCAGAGGAAATTCAAAAAATCATCAGATCTTACTATAAAAACCTATATTGAACAAAACTTGAAAATCTGCAGGAAATGGACAATTTCCTAGACAGATACCAGGTATCGAAGTTAAATCAGGAACAGATAAACCAGTTAAACAACCCCATAACTCCTAAGGAAATAGAAGCAGTCATTAAAGGTCTCCCAACCAAAAAGAGCCCAGGTCCAGACGGGTTTAGTGCAGAATTCTATAAAACCTTCATAGAAGACCTCATACCAATATTATCCAAACTATTCCACAAAATTGAAACAGATGGAGCCCTACCGAATTCCTTCTACGAAGCCACAATTACTCTTATACCTAAACCACACAAAGACACAACAAAGAAAGAGAACTTCAGACCAATTTCCCTTATGAATATCGATGCAAAAATACTCAATAAAATTCTGGCAAACCGAATTCAAGAGCACATCAAAACAATCATCCACCATGATCAAGTAGGCTTCATCCCAGGCATGCAGGGATGGTTTAATATACGGAAAACCATCAACGTGATCCATTATATAAACAAACTGAAAGAACAGAACCACATGATTATTTCATTAGATGCTGAGAAAGCATTTGACAAAATTCAACACCCCTTCATGATAAAAGTCCTGGAAAGAATAGGCATTCAAGGCCCATACCTAAACATAGTAAAAGCCATATACAGCAAACCAGTTGCTAACATTAAACTAAATGGAGAGAAACTTGAAGCAATCCCACTAAAATCAGGGACTAGACAAGGCTACCCACTCTCTCCCTACTTATTCAATATAGTTCTTGAAGTTCTAGCCAGAGCAATCAGACAACAAAAGGAGATCAAGGGGATATAGATCGGAAAAGAAGATGTCAAAATATCACTATTTGTAGATGACATGATAGTGTATTTAAGTGATCCCAAAAGTTCCACCAGAGAACTACTAAAGCTGATAAACAACTTCAGCAAAGTGGCTGGGTACAAAATTAACTCAAATAAATCAGTTGCCTTCCTCTATACAAAAGAGAAACAAGCCGAGAAAGAAATTAGGGAAACGACACCCTTCATAATAGACCCAAATAATATAAAGTACCTCGGTGTGACTTTAACCAAGCAAGTAAATGATCTGTACAATAAGAACTTCAAGACTGAGGAAAGAAATTGAAGAAGACCTCAGAAGATGGAAAGATCTCCCATGCTCATGGATTGGCAGGATTAATATAGTAAAAATGGCCATTTTACCAAAAGCAATCTACAGATTCAATGCAATCCCCATCAAAATACCAATCCAATTCTTCAAAGAGTTAGACAGAACAATTTGCAAATTCATCTGGAATAACAAAAAACCCAGGATAGCTAAAGCTATCCTCAACAATAAAAGTACGTCAGGGGGAATCACTATCCCTGAACTCAAGCAGTATTACAGAGCAATAGTGATAAAAACTGCATGGTATTGGTACAGAGACAGACAGATAGACCAATGGAATAGAATTGAAGACCCAGAAATGAACGCACACTCCTATGGTCACTTGATTTTTGACAAAGGATCCAAAACCATCCAATGGAAAAAAGATAGCATTTTCAGCAAATGGTGCTGGTTCAACTGGAGGTCAACATGTAGAAGAATGCAGATCGATCCATCCTTATCACCCTGTACAAAGCTTAAGTCCAAGTGGATCAAGGACCTCCACATCAAACCAGACACACTCAAACTAATAGAAGAAAAACTAGGGAAGCATCTGGAACAGATGTGCACTGGAAAAAAATTTCCTGAACAAAACACCAATGGCTTACGCTCTAAGATCAAGAATCGACAAATGGGATCTCATAAAGCTGAAAAGCTTCTGTAAGGCAAAGGACACGGTGGTTAGGACAAAACGGCAACCAACAGATTGGGAAAAGATCTTTACCAATCCTACAACAGATAGAGGCCTTATATCCAAAATATACAAAGAACTCAAGAAGTTAGACCGCAGGGAGACAAATAACCCTATTAAAAAATGGGGTTCAGAGCTAAACAAACAATTCACAGGTGAGGAATGCCGAATGGCTGAGAAACACCTAAAGAAATGTTCAACATCTTTAGTCATAAGGGAAATGCAAATCAAATCAACCCTGAGATTTCACCTCACACCAGTGAGAATGGCTAAGATCAAAAACTCAGGTGACAGCAGATGCTGGCGAGGATGTGGAGAGAGAGGAACACTCCTCCATTGTTGGTGGGATTGCAGACTGGTAAAACCATTCTGGAAATCAGTCTGGAGGTTCCTCAGAAAATTGGACATTAAACTGCCTGAGGATCCTGCTATACCTCTCTTGGGCATATACCCAAAAGATGCCTCAACATATCAAAGAGACACATGCTCCACTATGTTCATCGCAGCCTTATTTATAATAGCCAGAAAATGGAAAGAACCCAGATGCCCTTCAACAGAGGAATGGATACAGAAAATGTGGTACATCTACACAATGGAATATTACTCAGCTATCAAAAACAACGAGTTTATGAAATTCGTAGGCAAATGGTTGGAACTGGAAAATATCATCCTGAGTGAGCTAACCCAATCACAGAAAGACATACATGGTATGCACTCATTGATAAGTGGCTATTAGGGCAAATGCTTGAATTACCCTAGATCCCTAGAACAAACGAAACTCAAGAGGGATGATCAAAATGTGAATGCTTCACTCCTTCTTTAGATGAGGAAAAAGAATACCCTTGGCTGGGTAGGGAGAGGCAAAGATTAAAACAGAGACTGAAGGAACACCCATTCAGAGCCTGCCCCACAGGTGGCCCATACATATACAGCCACCCAATTGGACAAGATGGATGAAGCAAAGAAGTGCATACCAACAGGAGCCGGATGTAGATCGCTCCTGAGAGACACAGCCAGAATACAGCAAATAGAGACGCGAATGCCAGCAGCAAACCACTGAACTGAGAATAGGTCCCCTGTTGAAGGAATCAGAGAAAGAACTGGAAGAGCTTGAAGGGGCTCGAGACCCCAAAAGTACAACAATGTCAAGCAACCAGAGCTTCCAGGGACTAAGCCACTACCTAAATACTATACATGGACTGACCCTGGACTCTGACCCCATAGGTAGCAATGAATATCCTAGTAAGAGCACCAGTGGAAGGGGAAGCCCTGGGTCCTGCTAAGACTGAACCCCCAGTGAACTAGACTGTGGGGGGGAGGGCGGCAATGGGGGGAATGTTGGGAGGGGGACACCCATAAGGAAGGGGAGGGGGGAGGGGGATGTTTGCCCGGAAACCGGGAAAGGGAATAACACTTGAAATGTATATAAGAAATACTCAAGTTAATAAAAAAAAATAAAAAAATTAAAGAAAAATAAAAAAAAGAAAAAAAATGTAAAAAAAAATTGGTATTCTAAGGTTTGCTCTTCTAGGATTCCTGTCTAAAAGTGTCATGATTTGCAAATTAATAACACCAAAGATAATAACTCCAGCTGGACATGGTGGGTCATGCTTGGAATCTAAGCATCATGGATGCCGAGGTGTTAGGATTGCCCAAATTTTCACGTCACAGCAAAAGTCTGATTTTAAAAGATGAATTATGGGGCTGGAGAGATGGTTCAATGGTTAAGTGCACTGACTGCTCTTCCAGAGGTCTTGAGTTCAAATTCCAACAACCACATGGTGGCTCATAACCATCAGTAATGAGGTCTGATGCCCTTTTCTGGTGTGTCTGAAGACAGCCACAGCATAATTGTGTAGAATAAATACATCTTTAAAAAAGGACAAATTATGTTAATTTCTACAAAGTTGTAGATATTATTTATATAAGCATGAAGGCGTCACTAAAGTTAGTATATAAGGAAAGCTTTGGTGAAGGATTTTTGTTCCAGGAATGACATGTACCTTTGGCTTCATGGTGACCTTGAGTAAATCACTGATTCCCTCTAGAATTATTTCTTCAATATTGTAGTCATAACTGGCTCATGATTTCATTCATGATCTTTTGATTTGTTGTCTGTCTGTCCATCTGTCTGTTTGTCTTTCCATCTGTCTTAACATGCTTTTTCAACTTGAAGCATTTCTGACCATTAGACTCTTTTTATCAACCCAGGTAGCTACAGCAGGCTTTCATAGAATTAGCCTTATAACTTACAGTTCTGTAGCTTGGAAATTATGGAGTCAGTGTTCCATTGGGATGTTTAGTTGGTTTGTTTATAGTGTCCATACTTATTTCTTATTATATGTTGGTGTGTGTGTGTGTGTGTGTGTGTGTGTGTGTGTGTGTGTGTACAAACAGCAACCACTGGACAATTTCCAATGAAAGTTTCCCTTCAGCTCACTGAATAGAATGATTCCACATCCTTGCCTATGGGTTCCTCTTCTTTCTTGTTAGTAACATGGCTGCTTTCAGTTGATTGTCAGGACACAATCTGCAACTGTCTACCTCTCTTCTGGGTCACCTCTCACACTATCATGAGCTCGTGCTACTTGTCTCCCACTAGGATTTATGGAGGGTAAGGTATCCCCTCACTGAGGTAGCAATTTTTTTCATGCCTTCATTCCTTTTTTCAAAATTGGCCAGTTTATTTCTTTTTTACTTGTGTTCATGCTGATGATCTGTCTTCCCAAAATATATCATTCTTTGCTTTAAATTTTCTCTACTACCATGTTTAAGTATAGCTGATTTTGTGGTAAAATACACATAACATATAGCCTACTACCATTTTTATAACCTATAACATATAACCTTCTCCATTTTTGATTTGTCTTCCTTAGTATTAAGTTTTCTCATTCTGTAGAATCCATTTCCACAATTCTTCTCATTTTAAAACTTAAGTTCTGTCCTCAGTAATCAACTATTTCTCCTTTCCTCTGCTGTGGACAAAACCACTGGATTTCTTGTTCCCATGAATCTGAGTGTTCTAGGCAACTCATCTATTGTGGTTTCATGACACTTGGCTTTCATTATTAGCTTATTTTACTTACATGATATTTCAATGGTCTTCCGTGTTATAGTGTGAATGTGTGTTCTTTAGAGTTCAGGTGTTGCCAATGCGATAATATTAAGAAATGGGGTATTTAGTAGACAGTTAGGCATAGAAGGCTGCTTTCTTGTGAGTGGGATTGTTCTCCTACTGAAGTGCTTGGTAGGCAGAGTTCATGTCTTTCTTTGCCCTTCTGCCTTTTACTGTCTAGAGTTAGCATTTCTCCCCTTAGAGAATGTAGCCACCAAACTCTGTCTTAGCATCAACCCTTCCCACTAAAACTGCTCTCATTTGGACTTATCAGCTTCTAGAATCTTGATAAATACATTTGTCTTCTAGAGTGGAAATTTCTGGTTTCTTTAATAACTGAGGTGTGTTGTGTGATGTTTTCATGGATGGTGTCTTGTGAGAGGGCGTATGATGTTTGCTGAAAGCAGATACCTGCGAAGATGAATGATGTATAGAATGAATATAAACAGAATCCCACCAATAGCGAGAGGATGCTCTTGCATTGATATGCCATGTAATGTTTGCTAATCTTCACTTCATGGGGAGAGATGCCAAAAAACTTCTCATGGTATCTGGCTTATTTTGTCTGCTTCTACCAATTTGTGATGATATATATATATATATATATATATATGTATATATATATATGAATATGATGTTATATAAAATTAATTTTTTCCATATAGATATCAAGGTTTTTCAGCTCTATTTTTGAAATGGCATCAGATGTTCTCCTCTTGTTATTGTTAAAGAAAATCACTTGATTCTGTGTGAGAGGATATCTTGTTTCTGGGATATCTTGTCTGATCAGTGGTTTCAATGTCTGTCTTGATGTCAGTACCACACTAGTTTTATTTCTGTGGCTTGGCAATCAGTTTCAAAATGAAGACATGAGAATTCCTCACTTTTGCTTTTGTTCAAGATCAACTTGACTTCTGTTCCTTTAAATTCTGTTTTATTTTAAATTCATGCTTGCTGATCAAAAACATTATTGGGATTTTGATAAAAATCTCAATAAAATTTAAATCACTGTGTTATGTTGGTATTTAAAAATTACTAATTTTCTTGTAAATGTATTTATTGGAACTGAGCTCCACAGCTCCACAGGTCCGCATGCTGATTGGTTATGTTTACTCTAGTGGTTACATTTGTCTTAAATAGTAATTTTCTTGAGAAAGGGTAAGGACTACACTTTTCTGTGGTTATAAGGAAAGATATTTAGAACACAGATTATGCTGTTTTGGTAAAATTTGGTGTTATCAGTTCTCTACTAAACTCCATGACTTCATTAGTCCTGGGTAGCTGAATAAGTTTCCAGTACCAGACATGATATCTTTTTGAGAAGGTCTTAAGTACAATTAGGTCTAGCTTACCTCTGAAATCAAACAGTCAAATAAGGAATGCTGAAAGCAGGAGAAATAGTCTTTTCAATGGAAGAGCACACCAATTGGTTACCCAATACTAAACTATTAACCCCAAAAACATACACATGAAACATTGTACACACAGAGCAGTCTATATATATATAGGAATGTGTGTGTATGTATACATATACATATATATGCATATATGTCTATCTATATATGTATAAATATACATATATATGCGTGTAACATATAACAACAATTAATAAAAATGTAACAACAGTTAAGGAAAAGAGAGGGCAAGAATTTGAAATAAATTAATGAAGGGTATATGCAAGGGTTTTTGAGGCAGGAAAGGGAGCTTGAAAATAATGTAATTATGTAAAATAAAAGAAACAAGGTGAAAAAGAAAGGCATATGAAATGTTTCAATTTATGCAAATCATCTTTCAATTTACTTTACAGATTTTGTTGAGTTATCCATGGTTAATTTCTGTGTTTAATGACATCTCAATATTATTTCAATATTGACATACTCAAGTGTATGTTGTCCTTATTATATAAAAATATATTTGATTTCTGTTTCCTAATTTTGTATTTGTGACATTGTTGGATTTATTAAGGTTGACTCCTTGGAACTCTCTCGATATCAGATCATGTCTTCAGTGGATAGAGGTAATTTTACTTTTTTCTTTTCAGTTTGCATTATTTTTTCCCTCTGATGGCTCGACTTGAACTTGTTGTAATATGATGAATATGTGTACTAAGAATGGATTTCTTGCTTTATTTATTTCGTAAAAGAAAAGCTTTTAGCAAACATTCAATATTGAGAATGAGTACACCACAGGAACTTCCAAAATGGCTTTTATTATATGAAAGTATTTTCTTTCTGTTGCTAGATGTTGAACATTTTTATCATGAAGGAGTATTGATTTCTCAAATCTTTTCCTGTGTCAGTAGAAATAATTATTTACCTCCTTATTCTGTTCATGTGCTGTATTACATTGGCCATTTCCGCGTGCTGTGCCATTCTTACATTTTAAGAATGCATTTCTATTGGTGATGATATACAGTCATTTTAATATGCTGCACAATTTAATATGCTGTGAATGTTAGAATTTTGTTGAGTGTCTTTGTACTGATAAGCATAAAAGATGTCACCTTGATATCTACTTTTCATACTGTGGGTTTTCAAGTTCGTGTTGAATTTCTCATCTATGTTAGGGAGTGTCCTTTCCTCTTAAACTTTTTGAAAGACTTGAAATTGATTGTTATTCGTTTTTCATGAAATGCTTGATTGAATCAACTGGGGTTGCCACCATGTCCAGGGCTTTATTACTGGAGAAAAGAATAGCTAAGTTTCCTTCCTACTCATGGGTATAGTTTGAATTTCTATTTCTTTATTACTTAGTCTTCATAGATTTTGTGTCTCCACTAATTTGTCCATTTTATCTAGCTAATCACAATTTTTGGCTTGGAATGTTATCCAATCACTTGGGAGGCTGATGCATGATGAACCTAAGACAAGTCTGAGCAAGAGAGTGAGATACTGTGTAAAAAAAATCCCAAACAAAATAAAGTATCGGAATATCCTTGATCATATTAATTGCTTTGGCACCATTGGGAGTTATGTCTCGGCTTTCATTCTAGACTTTATAATCTGTATCTTACTTTTTCTTCCTTCCTTCTTCCTTCCTTCCTTTCCTTCCTTCCATCCTTCCTACCTGTCTGCCTCCTACTCTTAGGGGTGTGTGTGTGTGTGTGTGTGTGTGTGTGTGTGTGTGTGTGTGTGCTTGTATATATGTATGATTTTATGTATGTGTCTATGTTGTACTTTGTGTGGGAGAGTGGAAGATAGAGTTCTACACAAAGTGCTTTCTTCTCTTAATTTGCACTTTATTCTTTGAGCCAGGGTCTCTTGCTCAATCTGTAGTAGACTGGCCAGCAAGTCCATCAGATCAACACATAGCTGCTCATCCTGCTGAGGTTTCATGTTCACCCTACTTCAACTCTTAGGTACAAGTGCCGAGGACCTGTACCCACGTCATAAAGCTTTTATGGCAAGCGCTTTACCCATTTAGCCATCTTCCCAGTACTATTCTTTTTTTTTTTTTTTTTCACGGTCAGCTGAGGATTTATTGGCATAAACGCAACCATATAAAAACATAAGTTATGAAAAACACAGCCACGATGTACCCTCCAATCCCCCAAGCCCAGCCCCTGAGCCCCCTTTTGCAGGAGGGCCAGCCTGGCACCTCCTCAGCGCATCCGGTAGTCGGTGGAACAAGAGAGCTCACACAGCTGACCCTTGAAGTCCAGGTCGATGGTAAAGTCCAAGTCACGATTGTTTTTGGCGTTGGGCCTCATTCCAATAGTGCCAAAAATCTCCTCGCCGGTCTTCACTGTTAGGTAGTCCTCCATGTAGAACACAGTCTGCTTCCAATGTGTGTATGGAGACTCAGGACTGGTAGAGAAGCCGGTCCTCTTGTGGCATCGGGTGAACTCGATGTTGAAGTAGGCCACTAGTGCATGCACATAGTCATTCCTCTTCACTTGCAGACAAAACGGGGAGGTGAAGGTCAGGTCCTCCACCTTGACTGTGTAGATGTCCACCTCCTTTATGAGGCAGGCGTTGGTGACCAGCTGCTTTGGGTCCACCACGTCCACCAGGGGCTCCTTGATGGCCACGTCTTTAATGCAGGACATATCAAAGCCATATACATTCTCCCACCAGTGGATCTTGTAGTCTTTATACTGTCGGTCCTCAATGGCTGTCACATACAGGGTGGCTCGGTCTGGGAAGATGAGGCCATCAGGTGCCAGCCACTTGTCACGAGCGTGCAGCACAGTGTTGAGCATGGACTCATAGAAGAGGCAATAACCCATCCACTCGCTGATGATGATGTCCACCTTCTCCACAGGCAGCTCCACCTCCTCCACCTTGCCCTTGATGATGGTCACCACGTGGTCTAACTTGTTGGCTTTGACAATCTTCACAGCATAATCAGAGATACTGGAGCACTCGATCCCAATGACCTTGCGGGCCCCTGCCTTGGCAGCGAACATGCAGAGGATGCCAGTGCCCGAGCCCACATCCAGCACCACCTTGTCTTTGAAGAGATGCCGATTGTGAAACATGGAGTTGCGGTACGTGAGGGTTCGCACCTCATCCTTTAGCATCTCCTCGTGGATGCCAAAGTGGGCATAGGAGTCAAAGTAGTAGTCTTTGGATGTCATGTCCTCAGCATTGGGCTTCTCACTACTTTCTGCTTGGCCACAGGAAACCTCCATGATGCAGTTCGCGGCCTCGGCTGCCGCCATCTTCACCCGAGTCCTACGGCCTCTGAGACCCCCCTCTCTCTTTTCTCCCCCAGTACTATTCTTTCTTGTTTTTCTCTTAGTCCATTTAACAACGAAAGTTGGTTAATCTTGTGGATTCTTTCAGATAATGAATTATTGGTTTGATTGATATTTTTCATTTTTATGTAATTTACCCATGATCTAATCTTCATTACTTTATATTATCATTTATTTCATATTGGATCTTGTTTCAGTTTATTCCATATAAGTTAGATTACTATTTGAGGTCACTACTTTTTTAATGTTTCTAAATATTTCATTCTGTGTTTCTTTTCTCTAGCTTCCTCTAGCTATCCTTCCTTGAGCCCCTTACATGTACCTCTGACCCTCAAGTTGATAGCTTCTATTTCTCATATTATTATTTTACACACCACACACACAAAAAAGTACATCCATTATTTTACACATACACAAAATGTGTGCATGCATGAAAATATTAAAATACAATTTACTAAGTTCACTTGTGTTTGTTTGTCTATATTGGCTGACTGCTTTGCATTGGGCAGGCAATAAGGGTGCTTATAAAGAAGAAAGGCTAATTTCCTTTTTCCTAGAGGACTCAGTTACCTGTAGTAGTTTTTCTTTCTAGGGAAAGGACTCCATGAAACTCTCTTTCTTCCACATTGGTAACATGTCCATTAACACTGCTGTCATTCTAGTCTTCTTTGTACAGCCATTTTTATGAGAGACAGTTTCACTATAGACTTTTTTGTGTCTTACAGTCTTTCTACCATCTCTTCCATGATGTTTTCTGACCCATAGATACAGGATCAGTGGTGTAGATGTATCTAATGGGGCTGAGCTCCTCATTATCTGTTGCTCTCGGCATTGTGTCCAGTTCTTGGTTTCTGTGATGTCTCCAATGCTGCAAGAAAGATATCTATGATTAGGAGTGGTAACCATACTTTTCTATGGGTATAAGGATAATATTTAGATCATAGTGAGGAAATATGCTTCTTTGGAAAATGGCAATAGTAAATTATATTCCAAGGTCCATGACTTTATTAGCCCCAGGAAGCTTAATAGGTTTCTAGTACCAGAGATGATTTCCTTCTTGTTTTATGGGCTTTAAGTCTAATTAGCTGTTGGTTTCCATGGATAGGTGTTCCACTTTTTGTACGTTAATGAGTATTTTGCCATGCTGGTAATTGTTGTGGTTCATAAATTTTGTAACTGGGTGGAGCTGTTTAATGCTTTGTTCATTTTGCAGCTTTCACAGTATTTTCTGGAACTCTGGAATCTAGATGGCAGAAAAGAAGCTTGCAGGACAGATCCAGTTTTAATCATCAAAGTCTTGTTTCTCAAGTGTCTTCAGCAAGAGAGACCACCCTCAAGACTGAGAGGTAATCAAGAGCTACATAGATATTCTCTCTCTCTCTCTCTCTCTCTCTCTCTCTCTCTTATATATATATATATATATATATATATATATATATATATATATATATATAGTGGGTGTCAGTTGGACTACCCTGACTGACTATTCAAAAGATATCCTCTAGTGGCTTAATTTGTGTGTGTGTGTGTGTGTGTGTGTGTGTGTGTGTGTGTGTGTGCATGCGCGCATGTGCACATCTGTGTGTATGTGTGCTTGTATACACATATATGTATCATATATAAATTTAGCCTTATCTCTTTCTACAGTTATCAATTCTATCTATTTCACTGTGTCACACATGTTTTGGGAAGATGTGTTTTCCTTGTCATTCTCAAATAGTTAATAATATTTTCTCTGATTCTTCTTTGATGCATTGCTGTTATTTAATTTACATAGATTTATGCATTTTCCCCTGTTTCTTCTGTTATGACTACACAACTATTTCTTCTGGTTAGAAATGCTCTTTGTATGCTATCTATCTTTTAAAACATGTTGAAAATTCATTTGCCAGCAGTGTCCTGGAGTACGTTCCCTTGCAGTGGAGGAGAATGTGTTTCTGTTGCTGTTGTCCAGCTTGTTTGGTTTGGCTCTGAGAAGCAGATAGCTTATGTCTCCATAGCTTTGTTCATAAGCTCTTAGCCTGTTAGTGCAGCATTTCAGTTCTTCGGAGCCATGCAATCCTCCATGCTCTGGTCCTCACTGGCCCGATCTCATTTAATAAGTGAGCTATGTAGAATCACTTCTGAGTCTGTAGGGAGCTTACCCTTTCAACTGCTCTCCCTCCGGAGTGCCTTATCCATTTTCCATTTTATGCTCTCCAATTATAAAGCAGTACTTAAGACAGAGCAAATGTCTCTTCCTCTGGGACAATTTTGGACCATTTTTCAAGTGAAATTCATCATTTTCATAGTATCCTATGCTTGATTCTTATGCATACGATAGGCTGCATTCTAAACATTTCTAAAGTGACTATGACACTTAAAATTTAAACAATTTCCCACACCAGCAATAAGCTCATAAAATTGGGAAATATGTAAGTTCTGAATTCAAGCATACACTTTTATTTTAAATTTAAGGATATGTATTTGTATTCATTGACAAGTTTATACAGCTATGTAATATATGTTGATATTACCTCCCCCTTAATTCATCCAGATACATCCCAACACTTCCCTCCCAATTGTAGTTCACTGAGATCAGTTGGTGCTATCTGTAGGAATGTTGAGTGATCTTGTTGTATTGATCTTCCACGGGCCTTTGCAAGTGACCATAGCTGCTGCAAACTCATAAGCCCAACAAATATGCCATATCAGAAGATAGAGTTTCAAAACAGTCTTCCTCATGCTCTAACTCTTAAATGCTTTTCTCGCACTCTTTCATAATATTCCTAGAGTCTTATGATGTGGGGGTTGATATTGATATCCCAATTACAGGTAAGCACCCAATAATCATTTACTCTAAACACTTTAGCTAGTCATGAGTCTCTGCCTTAACTATTGACTACTGTAGAAACTTTAATGATTAAGGTAGAGAGTAGCATGAGTCCATGTATGTAAGCATGAATATTTAGAAGGCTGTTCAACAACACGCCTATGTAGAAACATAGCAGCATTGGATCCCCCTTCATCCCTACTAGGTCCTATGACTACGTATGCCAAGGACCTTGACCAGGATTAAAGTCTTGAATTCTATCTTGACAATCAGGCCGTGAATATAATCAGAAAGTAGCTTGTTACCTTTGTAACCTTCATATTACTTTGCACAAATGGCCACATCTTGTCTGACAGTCATTATGCAGCATTTGTGGTTCATTACTGGATAATATCAGAGGAGATTTTCTCTCTCTTTGACATGCACAGTTCTTCCCCATGATATGATAGCAAGGAGTAATGAAGGAAGGCCTTTAGGGCAGTTACAGTTTGATTTTTCTATTTCATGCCAAAAATATACATGTGATTATCAAAAATGATCTTACTGTCTAATTATGGAAGGCATCTAAGAGTAATAATATCCTGTGTTGTTTAGGGACTCTTTGGGGCCTTCCTGACAAATAATTCAAATAGAATGCTCATACCTGGCATTGGACATACTTACTTGATGAACCATGTCTTCTGGGGACAGCATTGTTTACCTATGCAAGGCACCTGTGTTCAGATCTCTCCTCTTTTATCACACTTTTAAGTACCTTTACTAATAATCACCTTTAATAAATAGGATATAGTTTATTTCCATAATGGTTTTCATGCACCCTTACTATTTGGTTAACAAGCCCCATTCACTGTAATTTCCCTGCTTCTGCTACAATCTCTGTATAAAACATTAACCCTCAGTATTCCACCCTCTTTTTTCATAGCACCTACTATTCCTTTCCTGCCTTCACTCTCTTTCCTTTAACTTCTTATGACTTATTTCTATATTTCTAACATCTATAAAGAGACCAAATTAAACATACAAATTGAAAAGCTGCACATATGAATGAGAGGATGTGAAATTTGTCTTTCTGATTCTGGATTACGTCCTTTGGCTCCATCTATTTTATTCAAAATTCATTTTTCTTTACAGCTGAATAAAATTCTACTATGTGTATCTACAACCCTTCTACTTTCCATTCCTTAATTGATGGATGATCAGGCTGATTCAGTTTCATACCTGTAAGTATATCAGCAGTGAGGTTGTTTTATGCAAGTAGGAGAATGTACAGTCCTTTGAATATGTGGCCATGAGGGGAAGAGCTGGATCATATAGCTGTTTTAGTTCTTGCTTTCTGAGAATCATCCACACAGATTTCCATAGTGACTGTATCTTTATACACTCTTTCTAATGGTAGATGAACATTTCTCTCTCCCAACAATCATGTCAGCATTTGCTGCCATTTTCTTCCTTGATGGCTAAACTGATTGCTGTGAGAAGGAATCTCAAAGCAGTTTTAATTTGTACTCATATTTCTTCACTTGGGAACTCTGTGTTCAGTTATATGATCCAATTTCTTTCATTAATTAGCTAATTAATTAATTCACTTTACATCCCTATTGTAGTTCCTCTTTCTCCACTCCTCCCAGTCCCACCTCATAACTCATCTTCCCTTTAACATCCTCTTCATCTTAGAGAAGGAGAATCACATCATGGGTACAAACCCACCCTGACACATCATCTCAGCAGGACTAAGTATATCTTCTTCCTCTGAGGCCAAAGAATCCTAAATTAGAGAAAAGGATCCAAAGGCAGGCAGCAGAGTAAGTGACAGTCCCAGCTCCAATTGTCAGGGGACTGACATGAAGCTCACAGTCAAGCATTATGTGGAACTTTGGAGTCTTGCGAAAGAGTCAGGGGAAGTATTAAGAAAGTGAGAAGGGTCAAGGACCCCAAGAAGACCTATAGAGTCAAATAACCTGGGCACACGCAGGCTCAGAAAGAGAGCATAGGCTGGGTCTAGGACCCCTAAACATTTGTAGAAGGTGTGCAGCTTGGTGTACATGATCCAAGTTTTGATCAGATTGTTTCTTTGTTGAATGTTTCATTTATTGAGTTCTTTGTATATTCTGGATATCAGTCCAATGTTGGATATGAATCTGGTAGAGATTGTCCCATCTCTTCACTCGATTGACAGTTTCCTTTCCATAAAAAAAGCCATTTGTAATTATAGGCTTTCTTTCCTTTTCTTAACTTTTTTATCTTAAGCCTACAGCACCAAATATTCCCAGTCAGTTTTCCTATCCAAGTACTAACCAGGCCAGACCCCACTCAGCTTCCAAGATCAGATGAGTTTGGACGTGTTCAGGGTGGTAAGGCTGTAGACAGGCTTCATTTTCTGAGTATTGGATGCCTATTCAGAAAGCCCTTACACTATGCCTATTTACTCCTTACTTACTCCTCTAGCAGTTTCAGACATTCATGTCTTATACCTTGGTACACTGGGAATTGAATTTTGTGTGACAAGAGAAACAAGGTTTTAATTTCTGTCTGTAGATGCCCAGTTTTTCCAGGACCATTTTCTTTGTTTATGGTATAATTTCTTTAATTTTTGCTCTTGGCATCTTGTCAAAATTTGGGTGGTTTTAGTTATGTGGCTTTGTGTCTGGGACTTCAATTCTTTTGATCCATGCATCTGCTTTTGTGCCACTGACACCCATGCCCATTTCCTTTGGATAGTCTGTAGTATAACATAAAGCTAGGTAAGTTGACAGAGTGGTATACTTTTTCATCTAGATTTCTCTGACGTGCTGGGTTCTTCTACTTCTTTGTGAGCTTAATTTTTAAAAATTACTGTAAAGAATGACACTGAAATTTTTATTAGTATTTCATTAAATCTTGAAATTGCTGTTGTTAAGATAGCCTTATTATATTGATTCCACCAATCAATGAGTGTGGGAGGTCCTTCTCTCCTTCTGTATCTTCCTCAATTTTTTCTTACAGCATTCTATAATTTTATTTATATATTTTTACATAGTTGGTTACATTTATTCAAAAGCTGCAGGATACATGAATGAGATTATTTCCCTGATCTCTTTTTCTGTTCATATACCATTGTTATACAGGAAGTCTAGTGTGTGTGTGTGTGTGTGTGTGTGTGTGTGTGTGTGTCTATTAATTTTGTGTCTTCTCACTTTGATGAATCTATTTATCAGTTCTAAGAGTTTTCAGGAGAAGTCTTTAGTGTCTCTTATACAGAGATTCATATAATTTCCAAATAGATATACTTTAGAATGAACAAAATTTTAGTGAATCTTGGACTTGGTTTCAACCTTCTTGTCTTTGCTCAAAGTTTCTTTGACCACACATACATGTCTTCTGATTTTGGTGTTTCTTTATTGTCTGGAGGAGAGAAATCTAAGAGCCTTTTGGCTATTGTTTTCTGAGTTAATCGTGAACTAGGAAATTGTGTCATATGTTATCACTTAGTATTTAAACTTACTGGGACTATTAGCATATGTTTTTTCTCCTTTACAATTATTACATAATGGAACATTAATCAAAGTATGAATTACTTATCAATATCATCCACAAATTTGTAACTTTTATGCATCATCTATACAATATTGAGTCTATCTTATGATCAGACAACTATCAAAAGATTTAACTGATGAAGAAAACATTCATTCTATGATATAAACTGGGGAAAAACATCTGGACACAAGAATAACACTGCTGTGTCTGAGTTTTTTTTAATTTATTTTCTTGTACGGCAACCCTAACTCACATTGTCTCTTGAGTTTTTCATCAGAACTGACCAAGGGAAACAAGATGGATGACGGATAAAGATTCTAGTTACCATGAAGCTAATAATGATCTATGGAGAGGTGGTCATGCTTTTATTTTATATAGTCAAGTTCTAAGAAGTACACATGACCATATTAATACCTGGGATAGTAGCTTTCTAGTGTGAGACAACTGAGATTTTATATTGATTTTCGCATTTTCTGTAGTATAACAAGTCCAAATTGCCAATAATTGCTTTGTTGCAATTATTGCTTTGTTTTTGCTTGCCACACTCCATCACACTGCTAATACTGCTACATATATCTTTACTACAGAGAGGAGCATCCTAGAATTTAGGAGACACCAGCTTTAGAATTCTTAGCACAGATTTATGATAATCCCTAGTTCTAGTTTTTATGTGGCATGGCATTTTAGATGAAAAAACCATAAAGTAAAAATCATATGTATTGATAACCACATTTTCATCCGTGTGTTAATTTCATGCTCCTTCATGCTTGTGTTTTGGTTATCTATTATATAAAACATATAAAATTTAGTGGATTAAAAGAGCAGCAATTTATTGTTTCCCATGATTCCTTGTGAAGCTTGTTGATGTTGCTGAGCTCATGGGATCACTTAGGCTTCACCTTTTCTTGTAGGCTTATGTGAGCAGAAACCATCAGGTGTTACCCAGGAGCTCAGTGCTGACTTGTTTTAAGAGACAACTCTGTTTTTTGTTGTTGTTGTTGCTGTTTTTATGTTTTTTTTTGTTTTTGTAATTTTTTTATTTTCTTTCTTTCTTTTTTTTTTTTTTATTAACTTGAGTATTTCTTATATACATTTCGAGTGTTATTCCCTTTCCCGGTTTCCGGGCAAACATCGCCCTCCGCCCTCCCCTTCCTTATGGGTGTTCCCCTCCCAACCCTCCCCCCATTGCCGCCCTCCCCCCACCAGTCTAGTTCACTGGGGGTTCAGTCTTAGCAGGACCCAGGGCTTCCCCTTCCACTGGTGCTCTTACTAGGATATTCATTGCTACCTATGGGGTCAGAGTCCAGGGTCAGTCCATATATAGTCTTTAGGTAGTGGCTTAGTCCCTGGAAGCTCTGGTTGCTTGACATTGTTGTACTTTTGGGGTCTCGAGCCCCTTCAAGCTCTTCCAGTTCTTTCTCTGATTCCTTCAACGGGGGACCTATTCTCAGCTCAGTGGTTTGCTGCTGGCATTCGCCTCTGTATTTGCTGTATTCTGGCTGTGTCTCTCAGGAGCGATCTACATCCGGCTCCTGTCGGTCTGCACTTCTTTGCTTCATCCATCTTGTCCAATTGGGTGGCTGTATATGTATGGGCCACCTGTGGGGCAGGCTCTGAATGGGTGTTCCTTCAGTCTCTGTTTTAATCTTTGCCTCTCCCTTCCCAGCCAAGGGTATTCTTTTTCCTCATTTAAAGAAGGAGTGAAGCATTCACATTTTGATCATCCGTCTTGAGTTTCGTTTGTTCTAGGGATCTAGGGTAATTCAAGCATTTGGGCTAATAGCCACTTATCAATGAGTGCATACCATGTATGTCTTTCTGTGATTGGGTTAGCTCACTCAGGATGATATTTTCCAGTTCCAACCATTTGCCTACGAATTTCATAGACTCGTTGTTTTTGATAGCTGAGTAATATTCCATTGTGTAGATGTACCACATTTTCTGTATCCATTCCTCTGTTGAAGGGCATCTCGGTTCTTTCCATTTTCTGGCTATTATAAATAAGGCTGCGATGAACATAGTGGAGCACGTGTCTCTTTTATATGTTGAGGCATCTTTTGGGTATATGCCCAAGAGAGGTATAGCTGGATCCTCAGGCAGTTCAATGTCCAATTTTCTGAGGAACCTCCAGACTGATTTCCAGAATGGTTTTACCAGTCTGCAATCCCACCAACAATGGAGGAGTGTTCCTCTTTCTCCGCATCCTCGCCAGCATCTGCTGTCACCTGAGTTTTTGATCTTAGCCATTCTCACTGGTGTGAGGTGAAATCTCAGGGTTGTTTTGATTTGCATTTCCCTTATGACTAAAGATGTTGAACATTTCTTTAGGTGTTTCTCAGCCATTCGGCATTCCTCAGCTGTGAATTATTTGTTTAGCTCTGAACCCCATTTTTTAATAGGGTTATTTGTTTCCCTGCGGTCTAACTTCTTGACTTCTTTGTATATTTTGGATATAAGGCCTCTATCTGTTGTAGGATTGGTAAAGATCTTTTCCCAATCTGTTGGTTGCCGTTTTGTCCTAACCACCGTGTCCTTTGCCTTACAGAAGCTTTGCAGTTTTATGAGATCCCATTTGTCGATTCTTGATCTTAGAGCATAAGCCATTGGTGTTTTGTTCAGGAAATTTTTTCCAGTGCCCATGTGTTCCAGATGCTTCCCTAGTTTTTCTTCTATTAGTTTGAGTGTGTCTGGTTTGATGTGGAGGTCCTTGATCCACTTGGACTTAAGCTTTGTACAGGGTGATAAGCATGGATCGATCTGCATTCTTCTACATGTTGCCCTCAAGTTGAACCAGCACAATTTGCTGAAAATGCTATCTTTTTTCCATTGGATGGTTTTGGCTCCTTTGTCAAAAATCAAGTGACCATAGGTGTGTGGGTTCATTTCTGGGTCTTCAATTCTATTCCATTGGTCTATCTGTCTGTCTCTGTACCAATACCATGCAGTTTTTATCACTATTGCTCTGTAATACTGCTTGAGTTCAGGGATAGTGATTCCCCCTGAAGTCCTTTTATTGTTGAGGATAGCTTTAGCTATCCTGGGTTTTTTGTTATTCCAGATGAATTTGCAAATTGTTCTGTCTAACTCTTTGAAGAATTGGATTGGTATTTTGATGGGGATTGCATTGAATCTGTAGATTGCTTTTGGTAAAATGGCCATTTTTACTATATTAATCCTGCCAATCCATGAGCATGGGAGATCTTTCCATCTTCTGAGGTCTTCTTCAATTTCTTTCCTCAGTGTCTTGAAGTTCTTATTGTACAGATCTTTTACTTGCTTGGTTAAAGTCACACCGAGGTACTTTATATTATTTGGATCTATTATGAAGGGTGTCGTTTCCCTAATTTCTTTCTCGGCTTGTTTCTCTTTTGTATAGAGGAAGGCAACTGATTTATTTGAGTTAATTTTATACCCAGCCACTTTGCTGAAGTTGTCTATGAGCTTTAGTAGTTCTCTGGTGGAACTTTTGGGATCACTTAAATATACTATCATGTCATCTGCAAATAGTGATATTTTGACTTCTTCTTTTCCGATCTGTATCCCCTTGATCTCCTTTTGTTGTCTGATTGCTCTGGCTAGAACTTCAAGAACTATATTGAATAAGTAGGGAGAGAGTGGGCAGCCTTGTCTAGTCCCTGATTTTAGTGGGATTGCTTCGAGTTTCTCTCCATTTAGTTTAATGTTAGCAACTGGTTTGCTGTATATGGCTTTTACTATGTTTAGGTATGGGCCTTGAATTCCTATTCTTTCCAGGACTTTTATCATGAAGGGGTGTTGAATTTTGTCAAATGCTTTCTCAGCATCTAATGAAATGATCATGTGGTTTTGTTCTTTCAGTTTGTTTATATGATGGATCACGTTGATGGTTTTCCGTATATTAAACCATCCCTGCATGCCTGGGATGAAGCCTACTTGATCATGGTGGATGATTGTTTTGATGTGCTCTTGAATTCGGTTTGCCAGAATTTTATTGAATATTTTTGCGTCGATATTCATAAGGGAAATTGGTCTGAAGTTCTCTTTCTTTGTTGTGTCTTTGTGTGGTTTAGGTATAAGAGTAATTGTGGCTTCGTAGAAGGAATTCGGTAGTGCTCCATCTGTTTCAATTTTGTGGAATAGTTTGGATAATATTGGTATGAGGTCTTCTATGAAGGTTTGATAGAATTCTGCACTAAACCCGTCTGGACCTGGGCTCTTTTTGGTTGGAAGACCTTTAATGACTGCTTCTATTTCCTTAGGAGTTATGGGGTTGTTTAACTGGTTTATCTGTTCCTGATTTAACTTCGATACCTGGTATCTGTCTAGGAAATTGTCCATTTCCTGAAGATTTTCAAATTTTGTTGAATATAGGTTTTTATAGTAAGATCTGATGATTTTTTGAATTTCCTCTGAATCTGTAGTTATGTCTCCCTTTTCATTTCTGATTTTGTTAATTTGGACGCACTCTCTGTGTCCTCTCGTTAGTCTGGCTAAGGGTTTATCTATCTTGTTGATTTTCTCAAAGAACCAACTTTTGGTTCTGTTGATTCTTTCTATGGTCCTTTTTGTTTCTACTTGGTTGATTTCAGCTCTGAGTTTGATTATTTCCTGCCTTCTACTCCTCCTGGGTGTATTTGCTTCTTTTTGTTCTAGAGCTTTTAGGTGTGCTGTCAAGCTGCTGACATATGCTCTTTCCTGTTTCTTTCTGCAGGCACTCAGCGCTATGAGTTTTCCTCTTAGCACAGCTTTCATTGTGTCCCATAAGTTTGGGTATGTTGTATCTTCATTTTCATTAAATTCTAAAAAGTTTTTAATTTCTTTCTTTATTTCTTCCTTGACAAGGTTATCATTGAGTAGAGCATTGTTCAATTTCCACGTATATGTGGGCATTCTTCCCTTATTGTTATTGAAGACCAGTTTTAGGCCGTGGTGGTCCGATAGCATGCATGGGATTATCTCTATCTTTCTGTACCTGTTGAGGCCCGTTTTTTGACCAATTATATGGTCAATTTTGGAGAAAGTACCATGAGGAGCTGAGAAGAAGGTATATCCTTTTGCTTTAGGATAGAATGTTCTATAAATATCCGTTAAGTACATTTGGCTCATGACTTCTCTTAATCTGTCGACATCACTGTTTAATTTCTGTTTCCATGATCTGTCCATTGATGAGAATGGGGTGTTGAAGTCTCCCATTATTATTGTGTGAGGTGCAATGTGTGTTTTGAGCTTTAGTAAGGTTTCTTTTACGTATGTAGGTGCCCTTGTATTTGGGGCATAGATATTTAGGATTGAGAGTTCATCTTGGTGGATTTTTCCTTTGATGAATATGAAGTGTCCTTCCTTATCTTTTTTGATGACTTTTAGTTGGAAATTGATTTTATTTGATATTAGAATGGCTACTCCAGCTTGCTTCTTCTGACCATTTGCTTGGAAAGTTGTTTTCCAGCCTTTCACTCTGAGGTAGTGTCTGTCTTTGTCTCTGAGGTGTGTTTCCTGTAGGCAGCAGAATGCAGGGTCCTCGTTGCGTATCCAGTTTGTTAATCTATGTCTTTTTATTGGGGAGTTGAGGCCATTGATATTGATAGATATTAAGGAATAGTGATTATTGCTTCCCGTTCTATTCATATTTGGATGTGAGGTTATGTTTGTGTGCTTTCATTCTCTTTGTTTTGTTGCCAAGACGATTAGTTTCTTGCTTCTTCTAGGGTATAGCTTGCCTCCTTATGTTGGGCTTTACCATTTATTATCCTTTGTAGTGCTGGATTTGTAGAAAGATATTGTGTAAATTTGGTTTTGTCATGGAATATCTTGGTTTCTCCATCAATGTTAATTGAGAGTTTTGCTGGATACAGTAACCTGGGCTGGCATTTGTGTTCTCTTAGGGTCTGTATGACATCAGTCCAGGATCTTTTGGCCTTCATAGTTTCTGGCGAGAAGTCTGGTGTGATTCTGATAGGTCTCCCTTTATATGTTACTTGACCTTTTTCCCTTACTGCTTTTAATATTCTTTCTTTATTTTGTGCGTTTGGTGTTTTGACAATTATGTGACGGGAGGTGTTTCTTTTCTTGTCCAATCTATTTGGAGTTCTGTAGGCTTCTTGTATGTCTATGGGTATCTCTTTTTTTAGGTTAGGGAAGTTTTCTTCTATGATTTTGTTGAAGATATTTACTGGTCCTTTGAGCTGGGAGTCTTCACTCTCTTCTATACCTATTATCCTTAGGTTTGACCTTCTCATTGAGTCCTGGATTTCCTGTATGTTTTGGACCAGTAGCTTTTTCCGCTTTACATTATCTTTGACAGTTGAGTCAATGATTTCTATGGAATCTTCTGCTCCTGAGATTCTCTCTTCCATCTCTTGAATTCTGTTGGTGAGGCTTGTATCTACAGCTCCTTGTCTCTTCTTTTGGTTTTCTATATCCAGGGTTGTTTCCATGTGTTCTTTCTTGATTGCTTCTATTTCCATTTTTAATTCCTTCAACTGTTTGATTGTGTTTTCCTGGAATTCTTTCAGGGATTTTTGCGATTCCTCTCTGTAGGCTTTTACTTGTTTATTAATGTTTTCCTGTGCTTCCCTAAGTGTGTTCATGTCTTTCTTGAAGTCCTCCAGCATCATGATCAAATATGATTTTGTAACTAGATCTTGCTTTTCTGGTGTGTTTGGATATTCCATGTTTGTTTTGGTGGGAGAATTGGGCTCCGATGATGGCATGTAGTCTTGGTTTCTGTTGCTTGGGTTCCTGCGCTTGCCTCTCGCCATCAGATAATCTCTAGTGTTACTTTGTCCTGCTATTTCTGACAGTGGCTAGACTGTCCTATAAGCCTGTGTGACAGGAGTGCTGTAGACCTGTTTTCCTCTCTTTCAGTCAGTTATGGGGACAGAGTGTTCTGCTTTCTGGCGTGTAGTTTTTCCTCTCTACAGGTCTTCAGCTGTTCCTGTGGGCCTGTGTCTTGAGTTCACCAGGCAGCTTTCTTGCAGCAGAAAATTTTTCTTACCTGTGGTCCCGAGGCTCAGGTTCGCTCGTGGGGTGCTGCCCACGGGCTCTCTGCAGCGGCAGCAACCAGGAAGACCTGTGCTGCCCCTTCCGGGAGCTTCAGTGCACCAGGGTTCCAGATAGTCTTTGGCTTTTTCCTCTGGCGTCCGAGATGTGTGTGCAGGGAGCAGTCACTTCTGGTTTCCCAGGCTTGTCTGCCTCTCTGAAGGTTTAGCTCTCCCTCCCACGGGATTTGGGTGCAGAGAACCGTTTATCCGGTCTGTTTCTTTCAGGTTCCGGCGGTGTCTCAGGCACAGGGGTCCTGCCGCTCCTGGGCCCTTCCCCACGGGAGCCCAGAGGCCTTATACAGTTTCCTCTTGGGCCAGGGATGTGGGCAGGGGTGAGCAGTGTTGGTTGTCTCTTCCGCTCTGCAGCCTCAGGAGTGCCCACCTGACCAGGCGGTGAGGTCTCTCTCTCACCGGGTCTGGGAGCAGAGAGCTGCTGCGGGCCGGGATCCGCGGGTGTGGGACTTCCCTTGTTTTTGTAATTTATCAAGCAGATTTATATCAGTAAATTCTCACTCGACAAAATTCCGACACAATAAACTCAGAGCCAATTGATATTGATATAAACTGCCCACCTAGATAAGACAAATTATTCTATAATAATCCACCCCTTTAAGATATTCATAGCTACCTGTGGATAATTAAAGTCACATGGGTCTGGGTCATCCTTTCCCTCTATCTTGGTTTTTTACCTTCCATCTCTTCTCTCTCCCACCTTTCAAAAACTCTGTTCCCACCTTTCTTTTTCACTGCCCAATCATAGGCCTCACCTTATCTTGGGCATATAAACATCAACCCACATTTATCCCTTTCTGTCTAATTAAAAAAGGAACTTTCTCTCAAATGTAAGCTGAGTACAACTATTACCATTCTGTAATTTATAAAGAATAAAATATACCTAACACCAAATACATAATTTTTGTCAATTATATAGTGCATTCTGTTACCTATTCTAACTTAAGAAAGGCTAAAAATCTATATATTGTGTCCTGGATAGCTTGTAAACTATCTGAAAATTATCCAATTAAATATGTTTTCTCAAGTTAAATAGCCTGGGTAGGTTATGAGAGTATAATTCGTCTTCAACCCCATCAGGAATCTGAGAATGACCAATGCTATCTTAAAATATAGGAAGCCTAATATGGCTTCCATAACTGAGACAAGTTGTAGAGAAAACTGTCTATCTATAATAATCTCCAGTTACCAACACATAAGAGCATCAGTCTACCTAGCATTCCTCATTTGCTTCTTTGAAGCCTGGTGACAGACACTCAAGATAGCAAAAGCAAATGTTCCCAGTCCTGTACATCATGTCACAAGGTCAACTCAAATTTCTTGGGGGAAGGCTATACATCATTTCTAGAAGAGAGTTTACAAATGCAAAAAGACAGGGAGCAATTACTGGAGGTCATCATCAAATACAAGAACTGGTCTGCTTTAACTCAGCGACTCATCTAGAACACCTGTACTGTGTCTTATGACCCCTTAATCCCAGAGTGAGCCTGGAAGGAAGATTTTAGACCTGGTAGAATATGAACCTTACTTATTTGTCACACACACACACAAAACTCAGTATAAGAAGTGGAACCAATTATGTTAAGAAGCCACCCCACTGATAGCAGCTTTCAATGGATGTTCTTACTGGGCATATAAATATAACTTCTAAATAATTTATAGGATGTTGTTGAATAATAATCTAGTTTAATTTTGAGGGAGACAGAATACAGAACTTGTCACTGTTTAGATCAGGACATTAACCTTACCTATTTCCTGGCATTCCTTGGTTCCTCTGGATATTATCAATATCTAGAGGATATTAGCCTATGTATATTGTTTATCTTTGTTGGACCTTTCTTCATTACATAGCAACCAAATTTTTTACTTGTATTTTATAAAACTGTCAAAAATGGGTTTATTTTACAGTTTACACCTTAATATTTTAGTCAGTCAACTGAATGTTTCTGTCCAAAGTCTTCATCTGGTTGAGTTTGGCTTTAATACAGGAATGTGGGGGGTATCTGGCTGTGTCTTTCATTTTTCCTGCAACAGTTTCAACATTATATAAACTTGGATGTGGTGTGTGCACTCAGGCATCATAAAGAACTGTCAAATTTTGTTTTTGAAAAATGAACTCAACCTGTTAGGAATTCAGGTCTAGATAATGCTGTTTGGCACTGCACCTCCATGAATAATTCAGCTAATTTGCAACACAGTTATTTGTACATTATGAGTGCACATGCTTTGAAAGTATTTCTGTAACTCTGCCATATTGCCTATTAAATGCATTCTGAAAATGGAATACCAGAGGGAATGGAAGTGCACACTTAGAGAGTTTGTGAATCAAGGCTATTGGACCTTGTGAACTGTCTTTGTCAGTGTTGTAGAATAGTTTTACATGACGGTAGCTGGAAAACAAGCTCTGCTTTTTGAAGGTTTTGTGAACAAAATTCTCCTAGCTTGTATGTGTATGTTTGGAACTGAATATGTTTCATGGTTCCATAACAATATCACATTTTGCACTTCTACCTTTGTTATCAGTCATCAACTAATGTTCAAAGGTGTTATGGTGAGTTTCACCACTGTATTTTCATTATTTACACTGATTAAAAAATCTACTCTTTCATCCCAGGTATCTGCAAGTGTGATTGGGAGAGTGAGAGAAAGAACTAGTAAGGGATAGAGAGAAGGGGGCATAGGGTGGATATGTCCTTGAGGACAAATGTCATATTGATTGGATTCTGTTTTTTTCCCCATAGATCCTGGCAAGATAAGGTTTATAAATGGGGGAGCCTAGCCTCCAGGAATGAGCCAATATGAATGGCGTAAAGAAAGTTCTTCTTTGGCAATTGAAGCCATATTGTGAGTTTATAAAGTAAATCAACAGACAAAGCCTATGTCAGGCAAGTTGTGGTTCTGTTTTTTTTTTTTCTTCAATTTATACATTCTACACAGTACATGGTTATTATGAGACAGGATATCATTGGATATTCACAAGACAAATAGTTATTAGGTACAGTAAATATTCTCACTGCATCCAACTTGTCTGTTGTTCTTCAGGAGTTAACTTTGGTTTTAGAGATGGTCTCTCCCTTGTCTTAGGCTCAACAATTAGTTTTGGTTGACTGCCAAGGAATTCCCAAGGGACTGCCTTTCTTTGTTCCCTAGTGCTGAGATTCCAAGTCTACATCATCACTTTTGGCATAATATCATCATGCACACAAAGGAAACACTTTACTGAGTTATCTCCCCACCTCTTATTTATTTAAAATTTTTATTGTGTGTAATGCTTTCTCTTTTTGTTTGTTAGGAAACTTGGCACAAGCTAGATTTACTTGGGGAAAAGAAACCTTTATTAAAGGATTTCCTTTGTCAGATTATGGGTAGGTAAGTTTGTGGGGGCATTTTCTTGATTAGTGATAGAAGTCAAAGACTGCAGTCCACTATGGGCAAGGCCACTGCTTAGGAGATGGTCCTGGGTGGTATAAGAAAGCAATGAGCAAGCTACAAGGATCATGCCAGCAAGCAGTCTTTCCCAATGATTCCTGTTTCTGCTTGTGTTGCTACAATAACTTTCTTCAATGATGAGCAATGAGATGGAACACAAGACAGTTTGCATAAACGTATTTTTCCTCATGACACAAGAATGGGTACAGAAAATGTGGTTCATTTACACAATGGGATATTACTCGGTTATTAAGAATGAGGACATCATAAGTTTAGCAGGCAAATGGATGGAACTAGAAAATATCATCCTGAGTGAGGTAAAGGACATGCACGATATGTACTCACTAGCCAAAGAAATAAAATAAATAAATAAATAAATAAATAAATAAATAATAATAAAAAGTAAAAAGGTATAGAATACCCAAGATACAGTCCACAGAACTTAAAAAGATCAGAAAGCTGAAGGGCCCAAGTGAGGATGCCTCAGTCCCACTTTGGAGGAAGAGGAAAGCAACACAAGGGAATAGGGAGGGACCCGGAAGGGAAAGAGGATGGGGGTGTGGTGAAGCAAACATGATCTGGTATTGGGTTGGGGGGAAAAGGACTGAAGGCCTGAGGGCCAGCAGCAAGAATGCAAACAGGCAACCTATGGAGGTAGGGAGCTGGGAGGACCCTCTAGAATGTACTAGAGACCTGGGAGGCTAGAGACTCTCAGGACTCAAAGGGAGAGACCTTAGATGAAATGCTCTACAGTGGAGGGAGGGAATGTGTAGAACCCACCTCCAGCAGGAAGACAGGGCATCAACTGAGGGATGGGGTTGCCGTCCCACAGTCAAAACTCTGACTCATAGTTGTTATCTAGAAGAAGTGCAGTGATGGGAATGGAGAAGAGCCTCAGGAAATGAAGTGTATTAGAGAAAAGCTGGAAGCAGCCCAGGGAAAGGACAACCCTGTAGGAGGACCAGCAGTCTCAATTTTACCTGGACCCCTGAGATCTCTCAGACACTGAACCACCAACCAGGCAGCACACACCAGCTGATATGAGGCTCCTAACACATATACAGCAGAGGACTGCTGGGTCTGGGTTCAGTCAGAGAAGATGCACCTAACCCTCAAAAGACTGGAGAACCTAGGGAGTTTAGAGGTCTGGTGGGTAGGGTGGGGTGGGGACATCCTCCTCGAGATAGGGAGTTGGGGAGGAGGTATGGGATGTGGAACAGTTGGAGGGTGGCCTGGGAGGGAAATAAAATCTGGAGTGTAAAAAATAAAATAAAATAAATAAAATAAAATACTTTGTGAAAGAGACAGAAGGCAAACTTCAACATTGTATATATTCATTGTTCATACTGTGCTGCACAAAGATATTTAATGTCAATATTTATTATACATTAAATATATCCCCCAATCGACTTCTACATTTATTTGATTCAAAAAGAATGTCACTGTTAATGTACCTGATATAGTTCAATTTTTTATGTCTGCATATAAAATTATCTTGGAGAAAGAAAATACATGGTTGTGAATAAAATTTGACTTTTATATTCAATCTATTCAGAAAAGATCAATGTACGATAAACATACACTTAAAAATGCAGAAAATCATTTTAGTTCTTAGCTTCCATTAGTATTGTTCTCAATCCTTTGTCTTTTTTGGGTCAATTTCTTATCACTGTGGCTTGAATAATTCTCCTTATTTCAAACAACATAGACAGCTCCAGTCATTTGAGAAAGCTACACCTAAACAAAGCACCATTCCATCCAACACAAGGAAACACTACAGACAAATATGACTGCCAGGCAGGCCAGCATTTTCAGGATCACAGAAGCTCTTGTATTACAGTGCTTGGAATTTTTTTTTTTGGAAAGGACTGACAAGGAAAATATGTGTTTATTAATTTTAGGCAAAATTAGAAGCACAAATGAGAAGTGAAACCACTGTTGGTTCACTGAGTGTCTTTGAAGTGGTGGGTTGGGACTCTATGGCTTCCCATACAGTCCTTTTCTTTTCTTTTTTTTTTTTTTTATTAACTTGAATATTTCTTATATACATTTCGAGTGTTATTCCCTTTCCCGGTTTCCGGGCAAAAATCCCCCTGCCCCCTCCCCCTCCCCTTCCTTATGGGTATTCCCCTCCCAACCCTCCCCCCATTGCCGCCCTTCCCCCAACAGTCTAGTTCACTGGGGGTTCAGTCTTAGCAGGACCTAGGGCTTCCCCTTCCACTGGTGCTCTTACTAGGATATTCATTGCTACCTATGAGGTCAGAGTCCAGGGTCAGTCCATGTATAGTCTTTAGGTAGTGGCTTAGTCCCTGGAAGCTCTGGTTGCTTGGCATTGTTGTACATATGGGGTCTCGAGCCCCTTCAAGCTCTTCCAGTTCTTTCTCTGATTCCTTCAACGGGGGTCCTATTCTCAGTTCAGTGGTTTGCTGCTGGCATTCGCCTCTGTATTTGCTGTATTCTGGCTGTGTCTCTCAGGAGCGATCTAAATCCGGCTCCTGTTGGTCTGCACTTCTTTGCTTCATCCATCTTGTCTAATTGGGTGGCTGTATATGTATGGGCCACATGTGAGGCAGGCTCTGAATGGGTGTTCCTTCAGTCTCTGTTTTAATCTTTGCCTCTCTCTTCCCTGCCAAGGGTATTCTTGTTCCCCTTTTAAAGAAGGCGTGAAACATTCACATTTTGATCATCCGTCTTGAGTTTCATTTGTTCTAGGCATCTAGGGTAATTCAAGCATTTGGGCTAATAGCCACTGATCAATGAGTGCATACCATGTATGTCTTTCTGTGAATGGGTTAGCTCACCCAGGATGATATTTTCCAGTTCCAACCATTGGCCTACGAATTTCATAAAGCCGTTGTTTTTGATAGCTGAGTAATATTCCATTGTGTAGATGTACCACATTTTCTGTATCCATTCCTCTGTTGAAGGGCATCTGGGTTCTTTCTAGCTTCTGGCTATTATAAATAAGGCTGCGATGAACATAGTGGAGCACGTGTCTTTTTTATATGTTGGGGCATCTTTTGGGTATATGCCCAAAAGAGGTATAGCTGGATCCTCAGGCAGTTTAATGTCCAATTTTCTGAGGAACCTCCAGACTGATTTCCAGAATGGTTGTACCAGTCTGCAATCCCACCAACAATGGAGGAGTGTTCCTCTTTCTCCGCATCCTCGCCAGCATCTGCTGTCACCTGAGTTTTTGATCTTAGCCATTCTCACTGGTGTGAGGTGAAATCTCAGGGTTGTTTTGATTTGCATTTCCCTTATGACTAAAGATGTTGAACATTTCTTTAGGTGTTTCTCAGCCATTCGGCATTCCTCAGCTGTGAATTGTTTGTTTAGCTCTGAACCCCATTTTTAATAGGGTTATTTGTCTCCCTGCGGTCTAACTTCTTGAGTTCTTTGTATATTTTGGATATAAGGCCTCTATCTGTTGTAGGATTGGTAAAGATCTTTTCCCAATCTGTTGGTTGCCGTTTTGTCCTAACCACAGTGTCCTTTGCCTTACAGAAGCTTTGCAGTTTTATGAGATCCCATTTGTCGATTCTTGATCTTAGAGCATAAGCCATTGGTGTTTTGTTCAGGAAATTTTTTCCAGTGCCCATGTGTTCCAGATGCTTCCCTAGTTTTTCTTCTATTAGTTTGAGTGTGTCTGGTTTGATGTGGAGGTCCTTGATCCACTTGGACTTAGGATTTGTACAGCTTGATAAGCATGGATCGATCTGCATTCTTCTACATATTGACCTCCAGTTGAACCAGCACCATTTGCTGAAAATGCTATCTTTTTTCCATTGGATGGTTTTGGCTCCTTTGTCAAAAATCAAGTGACCATAGGTGTGTGGGTTCATTTCTGGGTCTTCAATTCTATTCCATTGGTCTATCTGTCTGTCTCTGTACCAATACCATGCAGTTTTTATCACTATTGCTCTGTAATACTGCTTGAGTTCAGGGATGGTGATTCCCCCTGAAGTCCTTTTATTGTTGAGGATAGTTTTAGCTATCCTGGGTTTTTTGTTATTCCAGATGAATTTGCAAATTGTTCTGCCTAACTCTTTGAAGAATTGGATTGGTATTTTGATGGGGATTGCATTGAATCTGTAGATCACTTTTGGTAAAATGGCCATTTTTACTATATTGATCCTGCCAATCCATGAGCATGGGAGATCTTTCCATCTTCTAAGGTCTTCTTCAATTTCTTTCTTCAGTGTCTTGAAGTTCTTATTGTACAGATCTTTTACTTGCTTGGTTAAAGTCACACCGAGGTACTTTATATTATTTGGGTCTATTATGAAGGGTGTCGTTTCCCTAATTTCTTTCTCGGCTTGTTTCTCTTTTGTGTAGAGGAAGGCTACTGATTTATTTGAGTTAATTTTATACCCAGCCACTTTGCTGAAGTTGTTTATCAGCTTTAGTAGTTCTCTGGTGGAACTTTTGGGATCACTTAAATATACTATCATATCATCTGCAAATAGTGATATTTTGACTTCTTCTTTTCTGTTCTGTATCCCCTTGACCTCCATTTGTTGTCTGATTGCTCTGGCTAGAACTTCAAGAACTATATTGAATAAATAGGGAGAGAGTGGGCAGCCTTGTCTAGTCCCTGATTTTAGTGGAATTGCTTCAAGTTTCTCTCCATTTAGTTTAATGTTAGCAACTGGTTTGCTGTATATGGCTTTTACTATGTTTAGGTATGGGCCTTGAATTCCTATTCTTTCCAGGACTTTTATAATTAAGGGGTGTTGAATTTTGTCAAATGCTTTCTCAGCATCTAATGAAATGATCATGTGGTTCTGTTCTTTCAGTTTGTTTATATAATGGATCACGTTAATGCTTTTCTGTATATTAAACCATCCCTGCATGCCTGGGATGAAGCCTACTTGATCATGGTGGATGATTGTTTTGATGTGCTCTTGGATCCGGTTTGCCAGAATTTATTGAGTATTTTTGAATCGATATTCATAAGGGAAATTGGTCTGAAGTTCTCTTTCTTTGTTGTGTCTTTGTGTGGTTTAGGTATAAGAGTAATTGTGGCTTCATAGAAGGAATTCGGTAGTGATCCATCTGTTTCAGTTTTGTGGAATAGTTTGGATAGTATTGGTATGAGGTCTTCTATGATGGTCTGATAGAATTCTGCACTAAACCCGTCTGGACCTGGGCTCTTTTTGGTTGGGAGAACTTTAATGACTGCTTCTATTTCCTTACGAGTTATGGGGTTGTTTAACTGGTTTATCTGTTCCTGATTTAACTTCGGTAACTGGTATCTGTCTAGGAAATTGTCCATTTCCTGCAGATTTTCAAGTTTTGTTGAATATAGGCTTTTATAGTAAGATCTGATGATTTTTTGAATTTCCTCTGAATCTGTAATTATGTCTCCCTTTTCATTTCTGATTTTGTTAATTTGGACACACTCTCTGTGTCCTCTCGTTAGTCTGGCTAAGGGTTTATCTATCTTGTTGATTTTCTCAAAGAACCAACTTTTGGTTCTGTTGATTTTTTCTATGGTCCTTTTTGTTTCTACTTGGTTAATTTCAGCTCTGAGTTTGATTATTTCCTGCCTTCTACTCCTCCTGGGTGTATTTGTTTCTTTTTGTTCTAGAGCTTTTAGGTGTGCTGTCAAGCTGCTGACATATGCTCTTTCCTGTTTCTTTCTGCAGGCACTCAGCGCTATGAATTTTCCTCTTAGCACAGCTTTCATTGTGTCCCATAAGTTTGGGTATGTTGTACCTTCATTTTCATTAAATTCTAAAAAGTTTTTAATTTCTTTCTTTATTTCTTCCTTGACCAGGTTATCATTGAGTAGAGCATTGTTCAATTTCCACATATATGTGGGCATTCTTCTTTTATTGTTATTGAATACCAGTTTTAGGCCGTGGTGGTCCCATAGCACGCATGGGATTATTTCTATCTTTCTGTACCTGTTGAGGCCCGTTTTTTGACCAATTATATGGTCAATTTTGGAGAAAGAACCATGAGGAGCTGAGAAGAAGGTATATCCTTTTGCTTTAGGATAGAATGTTCTATAAATATCCGTTAAGTCCATTTGGCTCATGACTTCTCTTAGTCTGTCTACATCTCTGTTTAATTTCTGTTTCCATGATCTGTCCATTGATGACAGTGGGGTGTTGAAATCTCCTACTATTAGTGTATGAGGTGCAATGTGTGTTTTGAGCTTTAGTAAGGTTTCTTTTACGTATGTAGGTGCCCTTGTATTTGGGGCATAGATATTTAGGATTGAGAGTTCATCTTGGTGGATTTTTCCTTTGATGAATATGAAGTGTCCTTCCTTATCTTTTTTGATGACTTTTATTTGAAAATAGATTTTATCTGATATTAGAATGGCAACTCCAGCTTGCTTCTTCCGACCATTTGCTTGGAAAGTTGTTTTCCAGCCTTTCACTCTGAGGTAGTGTCTGTCTTTGTCTCTGAGGTGTGTTTCCTGTAGGCAGCAGAATGCAGGGTCCTCGTTGCGTATCCAGTTTGTTAATCTATGTTTCTTTATTGGGTAGTTGAGGCCATTGATGTTGAGAGATATTAAGTTATAGTGATTATTGCTTCCTCTCGTATTCATATTTGGATGTGAGGTTATGTTTGTGTGCTTTTCTTCTCTTTGTTTTGTTGCCAAGATGATTAGTTTCTTGCTTCTTCTAGGGTATAGCTTGCCTCCTTATGTTGTGCTTTATCATTTATTATCCTTTGTAGTGCTGGATTTGTAGAAAGATATTGTGTAAATTTGTTTTCGTCATTGAATATCTTGGTTTCTCCATCTATGTTAATTGAGACTTTTGCAGGATACAGTAACCTGGGCTGGCATTTGTGTTCTCTTAGGGTCTGTATGACATCTGTCCAGGATCTTCTGGCCTTCATAGTTTCTGGAGAGAAGTCTGGTGTGATTCTGATAGGTCTGCCTTTATATGTTACTCGACCTTTTTCCCTTACTGCTTTTAATATTCTTTCTTTATTTTGTGCGTTTGGTGTTTTGACAATTATGTGACGGGAGGTGTTTCTTTTCTGGTCCAATCTATTGGGAGTTCTGTAGGCTTCTTGTATGCCTATGGGTATCTCTTTTTTTAGGTTAGGGAAGTTTTCTTCTATGATTTTGTTGAAGATATTTACTGGTCCTTTGAGCTGGGAGTCTTCACTCTCTTCTATACCTATTATCCTTAGGTTTGATCTTCTCATTGAGTCCTGGATTTCCTGTATGTTTTGGACCAGTAGCTTTTTCTGCTTTACATTATCTTTGACAGTTGAGTCAATGATTTCTATGGAATCTTCTGCTCCTGAAATTCTCTCTTCCATCTCCTGTATTCTGTTGGTGAAGCTTGTATCTATAGCTCCTTGTCTCTTTCTTTGGTTTTCTATATCCAGGGTTGTTTCCATGTGTTCTTTCTTGATTGCTTCTATTTCCATTTTTAATTCCTTCAACTGTTTGATTGTGTTTTCCTGGAATTCTTTCAGGGATTTTTGTGACTCCTCTCTATGGGCTTCTACTTGTTTAATTATGTTTTCCTGGAAGTCTTTCAGGCATTTTTGTGATTCCTCTCTGTAGGCTTCTACTTGTTCTCTAAGGGAGTTCTTCACGTCTTTCTTGAAGTCCTCCAGCATCACGATCAAATATGATTTTGAAACTAGATCTTGCTTTTCTGGTGTGTTTGGATATTCCATGTTTGTTTTGGTGGGAGTATTGGGCTCTGATGGTGCCATGTAGTCTTGGTTTCTGTTGCTTGGGTTCCTGTGCTTGCCTCTCGCCATCAGATTATCTCTAGTGTTACTTTGTTCTGCTATTTCTGGCAGTGGCTAGACTGCCCTATAAGCCTGTGTGTCAGGAGTGCTGTAGACCTGTTTTCCTGTTTTCTTTCAGGCTGTTATGGCGACAGAGTGTTCTGCTTTCGGGCGTGTAGTTTTCCCTCTCTACTGGTCTTCAGCTGTTCCTGTGGGCCTGTGTCTTGAGTTCACCAGACAGGTCACGTGCAGCAGAAAAGTTGGTCTTACCTGTGGTCCCGAGGCTCAAGTTTGCTCGCGGGGTGCTGCCCAAGAGCTCTCCGTGGCAGCAGCAACCAGGAAGATCTGTGCCGCTGTTTCGGGAGCTTCAGTGCACCAGGGTTCCAGATGGCATTTGGTATTTTCCTCTGGCGTCCGAGATGTGTATGCAGAGTGCAGTCTCTTCTGGTTTCCCAGGCATGTCTGCCTCTCTGAGGGTTTAGCTCTCCCTCCCATGGGATTTGGGTGCAGAGAACTGTTTATCCGGTCTGTTTCCTTCAGGTTCCAGCGGTGTCTCAGGCAGGGGTCCTGCCGCTCCTGGGCCCTCCCCCACGGGAGCCCAGAGGCCTTATACAGTTTCCTCTTGGGCCAGGGATGTGGGCAGGGGTGAGCAGTGTTGGTGGTCTCTTCCGCTCTGCAGCCTCAGGAGTGCCCACCTGACCAGGCGGTCGGGTCTCTCTCCCACGGTGTCTGGGAGCAGAGAGCTGCTGCAGGCCGGGATCCGAGGGTGTGGGACTCCCGGTAAATACAGGAGGTGCCGGGTCCTAGAGGAATTCTGCCTCTGTGTGTCCTGAGATCACCAGACAGGTCTCTTGCAGCAGAAAATTTGGTCTTACCTGTGGTCCCGAGGCTCAAGTTTGCTCGCGGGGTGCTGCCCAAGAGCTCTCAGTGGCAGCAGCAACCCGGAAGATCTGTCAGTGCTTGGAATTTTTGATTATCGAAATTGTGAATGGGCATATCTCTAATCATATTAAATGATATAACTAACAGGTATGGAGGATATATGACAGGAAAACGTTTAAATGAGATAAATTTTCTTCATCTGAAAAGTGAGCTTACTCAAAGAGTTAAGGACTTGCAAATTAACATAGAATCAACCCCAGCTCAAAATAAAAATTGCAGCAAGTGCTGGATTGCTCTTATTCATTTTTTGATTATTTCCAAGAGAGGACAGGTGTCTACATAGCTAGAGATTCTGGGGTATCTGACAAGGGCTGAGAAATACCAAAAAAATGTCTCTTGAGGAAGAACACAGGGAGTCCAAGGTCTTAGGCAGAGTCTTCAGTGACAGCATCTTCTAGTGCCATGTGGCTAAGAAAAGCAGCCTGGTGGTGAGGTGGGCTGTACACAGGTACATTCTTTCTCCGTTTCTTTTCCTCCATTCTGATCATCTCTGTGGCAATCTCATGCCATGTAAAAGCCCATGGTTGTTAAAGATGGTACCAGGAAACCAAGTGACAGTCCAGACAGGATTCGGTGGGTCCTTTCCATGATTCATGTTTCCTTTTTGTTCATGTTTTCTTATCCTTGTGGAGAAGCTTAATCCAGCCTCAGGAGATGTCCAAAGTATCAAATGCATTTAGATTTAAATGCAAATTCTAAATGTAAATAAGGATGATTTCTGGGTTTCATTCGACCTGGATGGTCTATGTCACTGTGCTATTCCATTAGCTTAAGACACTTAGAGGTGACAGTCATGTGGAGAATGAACTGATGGATAATTTCGACTTTTGTTACTTTTCCCTATAATGTTAAAGATCGGGAGACTTTAAAATGATAGTGAATAGTGCATAGCCAAAAATTATTATGATTCTTTGAAATGATGTCATTATTTCACATGAATGCCCTACTTAAAAATAGAGGCAGAGATTCAGGAAAAAAAACAGAGAAGTAACCTCTAATTTGAAATTGGATGCATTGTGATGCTTGTGCTGTAAAAATCTGATGGTGTATTAATGTCCCCACATATATTATCCCAAATTGTACCTTTCAGTTATAATGGCTGTTCCAATAACATAATAGCCATTTACCTGTAATTATAAGTTTTCAAAGCCTGAAATGATTCCAATTGTTTTTCTCTGTACTTTTCATGTACAATGGTTCTGTGCAGTTACAAGATCCAAAGGCTTATTTCAACTTTGTTTCCACCTATTGAATCATGTTGCAATTTAAATTAGTTTTGCTGCATGAAGATCCCTAGGAGATTACCAAGGGCACTAACCAGGTTCAGTACACAGACTCAAGGGACTTAATGCTTGCTGACATTCTCTTAGCCACATCGAATTTCCAGTTTTCATCACAGAGAATTAAACCAACCCCCCACTTTTTGTGCTTCCCTATTTCACCACAAAATGCACCAAGGCCACCCCTCCATTCCCCTGTACTCAGAACTTCTGAGAGGAGCTGTATCTGCAGACAAAGGCTCCAAGTAATAGCTTCTCCACTAGGCTCAGAGATGTCTGTCCTCTGAAGCCTTGCTGGGATAAAAATGGCAGTGAGTCTGTATGAGTCATATATTCTCATACCCTTTACCATTCCTTATTTCCATATACCCAAGTCTCCAACAGGAAGAAGAGAGCAGTACTCAGAATAATCTCTGTGTTGGTTTTAAATATGCTTTTACTTGGGTCTCTTGGAGCACAGAAAACTTGTGGAATATCCAGGTATTCAAGAAAATGATGTGGTTCAAGTTGAAGACCAAAAGTCCTCAAGGCAAGACTTCTCATTTGCAGTTGGGAGGACTGAAAAAGTTAATTTGTGGCGGTAACTTGAGGCAGCGAGCCTTGCTTCATTATCTTCTGCTACTTTAACATGTTGATAATATGTAGACACACATGTGTGGAAACAGATATACATGCACACACATGCCTACAGGTGTTGAATAATGTACATGATTAAGTTCAATTAGAACCTAACACAATTCTTTTTAATTACCAAGAATAAATGTGTGGGGAACAGAGGAAGCCCCGAATGAATCTGTATTATTGACATAAACACAGTTATATCAAGGACCTCCCCCTATGCCAAAGACCCATGATAAAACATTCTATCGTCAAGGGATGGTAAAGCTTCCTCTGGTCCAAGTTATGTGTGTATATAAATGACTGGCCAGTGTAGGTACAGACTGTTGATTTTAGGTATCTTTCTCCTCCTGGATGTTTGCAGACCAAGACTGTGCTCCTTCAGAGACCTCCCGTTGAAAGACTAGCAACCCCTCCTCCATATGCTGAACATAATAACATGATGGTTTCCTGACAGATGATCTCTTTCAGAGTGAGCTCATTCAACCTGATCCTAGGTTTCCCAAATGTCCACTATTGCTTTTTTTCACTGACTGCCATTTCCTCATTCCTGCTCTGCACCAGTCAAGGTTTTAGGACCAAGCCATTATCTTCAAGGGGCAAAGTCATTCTTCACATAGGCAGGATGGAACTTGGAAAAGAAGCTTTATTAGAAAAAGCAGACATCAGTTGTGGGACAGACATGAGAGAGGCAGGTTGATGGTGATTTAAGTTTGTGGTTTTCAACTCCTAGGAAGCAGCTACAATCCCTGCCAGGTTTGCTGTAATGGGATACTGTCAAGAGTCTTGTTCTGTAGGTTCCTATAATGTCCATGGTTTGTGTTTCGAATCTGTGTTAGCTGATGAATGTATTGCTGGTGGAGATGTCACACACAACCACTTTCCACTTCCCAGTTGATTCCAGATGCAGAATTTGAAGGGGTCTTAGACACTCTTCTGGGAGAGTCAGCTAGGATTCTCAGCAAAGAGGATGAGTGACACAGGTTTGCCCCTTTAGAGATTGTGGGCATCAGGACTCCCCAGGCTTGAAAAAAATGGCACATTTATGGAATAAGGTGGGCTGGTACAAAATCACAGATCTGTGTCCCATGTAGCCGACTTTCAGTATCTATACGGTTACAGAGTCTGTTGTTTTATAAGAAGGCTTGGCTGCCTTTTGTAGCCTAGCTCTATCAGAGGCTGACTGAGTGGTGAACACTTTCTTGATTTTAGAGGTTGCAGAGAATGAGGTCAAATGGACCATGAGTGCTAATTTCTGGAGCCCACATTCATGGCCTCTCTTGGTGCTTAACACAATCCAACATGCCATATGATGAAGCCACTGTCATTAATGAGCACACAAGTGCAGACCTCAGAGAATGTTCTGAGTCACCTTGTGGCTGAGATGCAAACAGGATGGAAAAGGTCCATGTTCCCACCAGATTGTGTCCTCAAGACTAATCAGATGCCCTCTTCCTGTCTGTACTTGCCCCATAAGAGTCAGGGAAAGATTCCATGGACATAGAAGACAAAACAAGTGAGGAAATAAAGAGGACTTGGCATTGTACTATGAAGTAGATGGCATTTGTTTTGCAGAAAAAGGTATAGTTTTAAGCCACTGGCTAACATTATTTAAAGATTCTAAATTATTCTCTACTATTGGTTAGGTTGGAAAAAACATAATAGGAGTACACATGGTTCTATGGTTCATTTGATTCATTTTAAGTGGTCAAAGAATAAAAAAATTAAGATGATCTTGGCAACTGATCACTGATTTACATTATTACTTTGATAGACTACATTTGGAATCAGAACTGAGACCGAGAGACATGTTATATTAAGCAAAGCCACCTCCCTGACTTGCATTGCATTGCAGGTCATTGCAGCAAGAGAATGTAGATTAGCACTGACTTTGTAGAGAGCAATATGGGGCTTTATCAAAACCTAGAAAAATATCTATCCTATAAACCAGTATTCCTACTAGTGGGAATATATTCAAAGGAATGAAAACTGGTTGTTGAAGAGACTTCCGTATTCACGGGTTCTTTACAGAGATATATGCACAATTATTCAGTAATAGATTAATGGATGGTTAAAGGAAATGTATATACGCAATGGAATACTGTGAAGTAGTAACGAAGAATGAAATTCTGTCATTAGCAATGACCTGGATCAGCTGATGGGCTAGGTAGGTATTATATTAATTAAAATGTGACAGGTAAGGAAAGACAAATATTTTCATTTGTGGAAGCTGAAGAAGTTGACTGCATAGGATGGGAGAGTAGAGTCACGGTTACCAGAGACTTGGGATAATGTTGAGAAAATGAGAAAATGTGGACAGTTCACTTGACAGCTGCAGCAGCTCATATGGTTAGAAGAAACAGCATTCAATTCCTGATAGCAGAGGGTAGCTATGCTGACTGTTCTTACTTATTTATCTCAGAAGAAACCATGCTTGCTCCAGTGCAGTGATGATAAATGTTTGAAGTGGAAGACATGTTAATTACTTCTATTAATCATTATACATGGAAAATATCAGAGTTTCCATAGACATGTACAATTATTATAGGTCAATTAAAATAACATATATTAAAGCTTCATCCCTAGAGAGTTAGTGCCTATTATTTGTAGCAGCAGTTTTATCTTTTCCTTACCCAGCAACCTCTAGATGCTTTGTGCCCATGTGGATTGTCATTTTCTGTGATTTTAACCTAAATCTACTTTTATAATGAAATTGATAAGAAGCCATCTCCTGCATGAGCTGTGACACTTAGCTGTGCCTCATGTCAACAGAAGGGAATCATTTTGGGATGCCAGGTGGCTTAAACACTTTGCAGGAGAATTTTATTTGTGCTTGAATACCACACCAGAGGACAATGACTAGAATAGTTTTGCAAACAAGGACTTAGGACGAATTTTATTCCTGTCCTACATGAATCTGCTTGCAATATGCCAAGTGCTAGGTTAGAGCACTGCTGCTAGATCCATGCCAATGGCAGCTTCTGGAAGAAGAAGAAGAAGAAGAAGAAGAAGAAGAAGAAGAAGAAGAAGAAGAAGGAGGAGGAGGAGGAGGAGGAGGAGGAGGAGGAGGAGGAGGAGGAGGAGGAGGAGGAGGAGGAGGAGGAGGAAGAGGAGGAGGAGGAGGAGGAGGAGGAAAAGGAGAAGGAGAAGGAGAAGGAGAAGGAGAAGGAGAAGGAGAAGGAGAAGGAGAAGGAGAAGGAGAAGGAGAAGGAGAAGGAGAAGAAGGAGAGTGTTCTTTTACTCTCCATCATCAACCCAAGGACACTTGTGCTAGGTCTGCTCTTTTGGATCACTGGCTCTCATGTCTCATTCAGGGCTGGACATGGGGGATAAAAGCAAAACAAACAAAAAACTATAATACATTCTTTGCCTTGAAAAACACTTAACATTGTAAATTTTCAAAAGTGGGGTTTAGTCTACTTTATATAATTCTCTGAAGATATCTCAGCTTAGATAACCTAAGGAAGGCTCTCCCAGACAACCTAAGAAACAGATGAGGAATCAGGAAGCTACTCTGCTGTGGCACATAGTTGAGCTGGGAACATGTAATTCCTAAGCAGAGCTCTTTCTTCTAAAAATGGTTAGTCAGAATTACATGTCCTTTCTATGTTCTTGCCTTTAGTTATGGTCTAGGGACTTTTCATAAATATTTGCCTTCACATGATTAAATCTGAGTGTACATCCTGTTAGATCTGGATTTCAATCCTGTGCAACCCAAAGATAGACACGGCTGCTGGATGGACGAGCTGGGCACACTTGCTGAGCCCTCATGCAGTCATACAGAATGGCATGAAAATTCCAAAACTGCAGTGCGAAGGTTCCAGTCAGCTTATACATTTGGTGGGACTTGTGAATGAAAGTTTAGCTTTTCTGCACCTCCAGAATTTTTATAGAAATCATATGACTTTCACTGTGAATATACCATTTCTAAGGTAGTGTCAAAATACAAAAGATCCAGTGGATGAGAACTTAAGATATCCAATTTACCTTGATAACAGTTTCATTTATTTAAAGATATATCCCTTTTTGGCAAATGAATTGAGGGGGACTACAAGGCTCTATGACTAAGACTGCAGAGTCTGGTTTTAGGGGAGCACTGGACCACCAGGGACATGATGTACTTGTTCTATCATTTGATAGACTGAAGCTACTGTCTTGCCCCCCTAGTACCCAAATCTCTTCTTTTCACACTGGTGGAGATCACATGCTCAGTTAAGCGTTTTGTGAGCATCCTTCAGTCATCACTGGAAACATACTTGGAACATAGAAATATTTTCCCAAATAGAATCATACAGTACTATTTCATATTATTTCTTGATCTAACCTGGACCTCTTCCCTTGTCAGTGCCCTATATATTCTCATTTATTCTGCATGGGTTTCCATCATGTGTTCCTAGCACAACTTATTACCCATCCTGACACCGGTGTCTGTTGTGTTTCTAGCTTTGCCTTAGAAGATGTGGGACAAATTGCAGTGATGCTCAACAGGTGCCAACGAATGGAAGCCCATATCCTGCCTCCACCCAGGTGCTCCTGTTGGCAGCCGTCTGAGATGCTCACACTCTGTTTCTCCTTGTGAATAGGAGACAATTTGCTTAACAAAGACACAGTATCAGTGTGTGCAGAGGCTTCAGACATGAGCTGGTTAGTCAGGAATATGAAACATATACAGCACCTGGTCACAGCTAAGTTAGGTAGTAAGCAATTAGTTCATCCTCTTCCCAAAATTGTTGCCTGAAAACGTGAGGCAGTGTGTCCAGAATAATTGAAAGACTTTCAAAGGCTGGCACGGAGTTAAAACATGCCTAGCTGGTGGGCCCACTGCTAAGTGCCTCTGGAAGCTTCAGTTTCCCAGAGATCTCAGGCTTCCCAGGAATTCTGCATCCATCGGTCTGGTTCTGCCTAAGGCTGGCTTTCATCCTTGGAGCGAATCAATAGCGAAAGAGTGATTTCAAAGGGCTCAAGTTATTTGTAGTCTATTTGCGTCCAGAATGTTATTTCAGCTCCACTCCCACAGGGCAAATCTCACCAGAAGTGAGACCATATCTTTTTCATATCTACAGAGAGAGAAAAAAAAGACCATTTAGCACCCTCAGTAAAAGATACAAAAATGTGAGAGGTTAGGAAGTTTTTAACGTTTTCCTCCCCATGATAATTCAAGAAAAGTAAAAAGCAAAGGGCAGAGATGACTGGAACGGCGATTTCAGTTCCGCTGAATCTTTTTTTTTTTTTTTTTTTTATTATTATTAACTTGAGTATTTCTTATATACATTTCGAGTGTTATTCCCTTTCCCGGTTTCCGGGCAAACATCCCCCTCCCCCCTCCCCTTCCTTATGGGTGTTCCCCTCCCAACCCTCCCACCATTGCCGCCCTCCCCCCATAGACTAGTTCACTGGGGGTTCAGTCTTAGCAGGACCCAGGGCTTCCCCTTCCACTGGTGCTCTTACTAGTATATTCATTGCTACCTATGGGGTCAGAGTCCAGGGTCAGTCCATGTATAGTCTTTAGGTAGTGGCTTAGTCCCTGGAGGCTCTGGTTGCTTGGCATTGTTGTACTTTTGGGGTCTCGAGCCCCTTCAAGCTCTTCCAGTTCTTTCTCTGATTCCTTCAATAGGGGACCTATTCTCAGTTCAGTGGTTTGCTGCTGGCATTCGCCTCTGTATTTGCTGTATTCTGGCTGTGTCTCTCAGGAGCGATCTACATCCGGCTCCTGTCGGTCTGCACTTCTTTGCTTCATCCATCTAGTCCAATTGGGTGGCTGTATATGTATGGGCCAAATGTGGGACAGGCTCTGAATGGGTGTTCTTTCAGTCTCTGTTTTAATCTTTGCCTCTCCCTTCCCTGCCAAGGGTATTCTTTTTCCTCATTTAAAGAAGGAGTGAAGCATTCACATTTTGATCATCCGTCTTGAGTTTCGTTTGTTATAGGGATCTAGGGTAATTCAAGCATTTGGGCTAATAGCCACTTATCAATGAGTGCATACCATGTATGTCTTTCTGTGATTGGGTTAGTTCACTCAGGATGATATTTTCCAGTTCCAACCATTTGCCTACGAATTTCATAAACTCGTTGTTTTTGATAGCTGAGTAATATTCCATTGTGTAGATGTACCACATTTTCTGTATCCATTCCTCTGTTGAAGGGCATCTGGGTTCTTTCCAGCTTCTGGCTATTATAAATAAGGCTGCAATGAACATAGTGGAGCACGTGTCTCTTTTATATGTTGAGGCATCTTTTGGGTATATGCCCAAGAGAGGTATAGCTGGATCCTCAGGCAGTTCAATGTCCAATTTTCTGAGGAACCTCCAGACTGATTTCCAGAATGGTTTTACCAGTCTGCAATCCCACCAACAATGGAGGAGTGTTCCTCTTTCTCCACATCCTCGCCAGCATCTGCTGTCACCTGAGTTTTTGATCTTAGCCAATCGCGCTGGTGTGAGGTGAAATCTCAGGGTTGTTTTGATTTGCATTTCCCTTATGACTAAAGATGTTGAACATTTCTTTAGGTGTTTCTCAGCCATTCGGCATTCCTCAGCTGTGAATTCTTTGTTTAGCTCTGAACCCCATTTTTTAATAGGGTTATTTGTTTCCCTGTGGTCTAACTTCTTGAGTTCTTTGTATATTTTGGATATAAGGCCTCTATCTGTTGTAGGGTTGGTAAAGATCTTTTCCCAATCTGTTGGTTGCCGTTTTGTCCTAACCACAGTGTCCTTTGCCTTACAGAAGCTTTGCAGTTTTATGAGATCCCATTTGTCGATTCTTGATCTTAGAGCATAAGCCATTGGTGTTTTGTTCAGGAAATTTTTTCCAGTGCCCATGTGTTCCAGATGCTTCCCTAGTTTTTCTTCTATTAGTTTGAGTGTGTCTGGTTTGATGTGGAGGTCCTTGATCCACTTGGACTTAAGCTTTGTACAGGGTGATAAGCATGGATCGATCTGCATTCTTCTACATGTTGCCCTCCAGTTGAACCAGCACCATTTGCTGAAAATGCTATCTTTTTTCCAATGGATGGTTTTGGCTCCTTTGTCAAAAATCAAGTGACCATAGGTGTGTGGGTTCATTTCTGGGTCTTCAATTCTATTCCATTGGTCTATCTGTCTGTCTCTGTACCAATACCATGCAGTTTTTATCACTATTGCTCTGTAATACTGCTTGAGTTCAGGGATAGTGATTCCCCCTGAAGTCCTTTTATTGTTGAGGATAGTTTTAGCTATCCTGGGTTTTTTGTTATTCCAGATGAATTTGCAGATTGTTCTGTCTAACTCTTTGAAGAATTGGATTGGTATTTTGATGGGGATTGCATTGAATCTGTAGATCGCTTTTGGTAAAATGGCCATTTTTACTATATTAATCCTGCCAATCCATGAGCATGGGAGATCTTTCCATCTTCTGAGGTCTTCTTCAATTTCTTTCTTCAGTGTCTTGAAGTTCTTATTGTACAGATCTTTTACTTGCTTGGTTAAAGTCACACCGAGGTACTTTATATTATTTGGGTCTATTATGAAGGGTGTCGTTTCCCTAATTTCTTTCTCGGCTTGTTTCTCTTTTGTATAGAGGAAGGCAACTGATTTATTTGAGTTAATTTTATACCCAGCCACTTTGCTGAAGTTGTTTATCAGCTTTAGTAGTTCTCTGGTGGAACTTTTGGGATCACTTAAATATACTATCATATCATCTGCAAATAGTGATATTTTGACCTCTTCTTTTCCGATCTGTATCCCTTTGATCTCCTTTTGTTGTCTGATTGCTCTGGCTAGAACTTCAAGAACTATATTGAATAAGTAGGGAGAGAGTGGGCAGCCTTGTCTAGTCCCTGATTTTAGTGGGATTGCTTCAAGTTTCTCTCCATTTAGTTTAATGTTAGCAACTGGTTTGCTGTATATGGCTTTTACTATGTTTAGGTATGGGCCTTGAATTCCTATTCTTTCCAGGACTTTTATCATGAAGGGGTGTTGAATTTTGTCAAATGCTTTCTCAGCATCTAATGAAATGATCATGTGGTTCTGTTCTTTCAGTTTGTTTATATAATGGATCACGTTGATGGTTTTCCGTATATTAAACCATCCCTGCATGCCTGGGATGAAGCCTACTTGATCATGGTGGATGATTGTTTTGATGTGCTCTTGAATTCGGTTTGCCAGAATTTTATTGAGTATTTTTGCGTCGATATTCATAAGGGAAATTGGTCTGAAGTTCTCTTTCTTTGTTGTGTCTTTGTGTGGTTTAGGTATAAGAGTAATTGTAGCTTCGTAGAAGGAATTTGGTAGGGCTCCATCTGTTTCAATTTTGTGGAATAGTTTGGATAATATTGGTATGAGGTTTTCTATGAAGGTTTGATAGAATTCTGCACTAAACCCATCTGGACCTGGGCTCTTTTTGGTTGGGAGACCTTTAATGACTGCTTCTATTTCCTTAGGAGTTATGGGGTTGTTTAACTGGTTTATCTGTTCCTGATTTAACTTTGATACCTGGTATCTGTCTAGGAAATTGTCCATTTCCTGAAGATTTTCAAATTTTGTTGAATATAGGTTTTTATAGTAAGATCTGATGATTTTTTGAATTTCCTCTGAATCTGTAGTTATGTCTCCCTTTTCATTTCTGATTTTGTTAATTTGGACGCACTCTCTGTGTCCTCTCGTTAGTCTGGCTAAGGGTTTATCTATCTTGTTGATTTTCTCAAAGAACCAACTTTTGGTCCTGTTGATTCTTTCTATGGCCCTTTTTGTTTCTACTTGGTTGATTTCAGCTCTCAGTTTGATTATTTCCTGCCTTCTACTCCTCCTGGGTGTATTTGTTTCTTTTTGTTCTAGAGCTTTTAGGTGTGCTGTCAAGCTGCTGACATATGCTCTTTCCTGTTTCTTTCTGCAGGCACTCAGCGCTATGAGTTTTCCTCTTAGCACAGCTTTCATTGTGTCCCATAAGTTTGAGTATGTTGTATCCTCATTTTCATTAAATTCTAAAAAGTTTTTAATTTCTTTCTTTATTTCTTCCTTGACCAGGTTATCATTGAGTAGAGCATTGTTCAATTTCCACGTATATGTGGGCATTCTTCCCTTATTGTTATTGAAGACCAGTTTTAGGCCGTGGTGGTCTGATAGCACGCATGGGATTATTTCTATCTTTTTGTACCTGTTGAGGCCCGTTTTTTGACCAATTATATGGTCAATTTTGGAGAAAGTACCATGAGGAGCTGAGAAGAAGGTATATCCTTTTGCTTTAGGATAGAATGTTCTATAAATATCCGTTAAGTCCATTTGGCTCATGACTTCTCTTAGTCTGTCGACATCACTGTTTAATTTCTGTTTCCATGATCTGTCCATTGATGAGAGTGGGGTGTTAAAATCTCCCACTATTATTGTGTGAGGTGCAATGTGTGTTTTGAGCTTTAGTAAGGTTTCTTTTACGTATGTAGGTGCCCTTGTATTTGGGGCATAGATATTTAGGATTGAGAGTTCATCTTGGTGGATCTTTCCTTTGATGAATATGAAGTGTCCTTCCTTATCTTTTTTGATGACTTTTAGTTGGAAATTGATTTTATTTGATATTAGAATGGCTACTCCAGCTTGCTTCTTCTGACCATTTGCTTGGAAAGTTGTTTTCCAGCCTTTCACTCTGAGGTAGTGTCTGTCTTTGTCTCTGAGGTGTGTTTCCTGTAGGCAGCAGAATGCAGGGTCCTCGTTGCGTATCCAGTTTGTTAATCTATGTCTTTTTATTGGGGAGTTGAGGCCATTGATATTGAGAGATATTAAGGAATAGTGATTATTGCTTCCCGTTATATTCATATTTGGATGTAAGGTTATGTTTGTGTGCTTTCATTCTCTTTGTTTTGTTGCCAAGACGATTAGTTTCTTGCTTCTTCTAGGGTATAGCTTGCCTCCTTATGTTGGGCTTTACCATTTATTATCCTTTGTAGTGCTGGATTTGTAGAAAGATATTGTGTAAATTTGGTTTTGTCATGGAATATCTTGGTTTCTCCATCAATGTTAATTGAGAGTTTTGCTGGATACAGTAACCTGGGCTGGCATTTGTGTTCTCTTAGGGTCTGTATGACATCAGTCCAGGATCTTCTGGCCTTCATAGTTTCTGGCGAGAAGTCTGGTGTGATTCTGATAGGTCTCCCTTTATATGTTACTTGACCTTTTTCCCTTACTGCTTTTAATATTCTTTCTTTATTTTGTGCGTTTGGTGTTTTGACAATTATGTGACGGGAGGTGTTTCTTTTCTGGTCCAATCTATTTGGAGTTCTGTAGGCTTCTTGTATGCCTATGGGTATCTCTTTTTTTAGGTTAGGGAAGTTTTCTTCTATGATTTTGTTGAAGATATTTACTGGTCCTTTGAGCTGGGAGTCTTCACTCTCTTCTATACCTATTATCCTTAGGTTTGATCTTCTCATTGAGTCCTGGATTTCCTGTATGTTTTGGACCAGTAGCTTTTTCCGCTTTACATTATCTTTGACAGTTGAGTCAATGATTTCTATGGAATCTTCTGCTCCTGAGATTCTCTCTTCCATCTCTTGTATTCTGTTGGTGAAGCTTGTATCTACAGCTCCTTGTCTCTTCTTTTGGTTTTCTATATCCAGGGTTGTTTCCATGTGTTCTTTCTTGATTGCTTCTATTTCCATTTTTAATTCCTTCATCTGTTTGATTGTGTTTTCCTGGAATTCTTTCAGGGATTTTTGCCATTCCTCTTTGTAGGCTTCTACTTGTTTATTAATGATTTCCTGTGTTTCCCTAAGTGTGTTCATGTCTTTCTTGAAGTCCTCCAGCATCATGATCAAATATGATTTTGAAACTAGATCTTGCTTTTCTGGTGTGTTTGGATATTCCATGTTTGTTTTGGTGGGAGAATTGGGCTCCGATGATGGCATGCAGTCTTGGTTTCTGTTGCTTGGGTTCCTGCGCTTGCCTCTCGCCATCAGATTATCTCTAGTGTTACTTTGTTCTGCTATTTCTGACAGTGGGTAGACTGACCTATAAGCCTGTGTGTCAGGAGTGCTGTAGACCTGTTTTCCTCTCTTTCCGTCAGTTATGGGGACAGTGTGTTCTGCTTTCGGGCGTGTAGTTTTTCCTCTCTACAGGTCTTCAGCTGTTCCTGTGGGCCTGTGTCTTGAGTTCACCAGGCAGCTTTCTTGCAGCAGAAAATTTGGTCTTACCTGTGGTCCCGAGGCTCAGGTTCGCTCGTGGGGTGCTGCCCAGGGGCTCTCTGCAGCGGCAGCAACCAGGAAGACCTGTGCCGCCCCTTCCGGGAGCTTCAGTGCACCAGGGCTCCAGATGGTCTTTGGCTTTTTCCTCTGGCGTCCGAGATGTGTGTGCAGGGAGCAGTCTCTTCTGGTTTCCCAGGCTTGTCTGCCTCTCTGAAGGTTTAGCTCTCCCTCCCACGGGATTTGGGTGCAGAGAACTGTTTATCTGGTCTGTTTCTTTCAGGATCCGGCGGTGTCTCAGGCGCAGAAGTCCTGCCGCTCCTGGGCCCTCCCCCACGGGAGCCCAGAGGCCTTATACAGTTTCCTCTTGGGCCAGGGATGTGGGCAGGGGTGAGCAGTGTTGGTGGTCTCTTCTGCTCTGCAGCCTCAGGAGTGCCCACCTGACCAGGCGTTTGGGTCTCTCACTCACCGGAGTTCCGCTGAATCTTAATGCTTGCATGTCTTGTCACAGTGGGAGCTCCACAAGACTGAGACGGTGATGGCTAGACTGCTCCTCAGTTGGAACATGTTTCACAAAAGCAGCAACATTTATCTTCCCACTATCTGTCTGATAAATTTTAGGTAAGAAACCTATAAGCCATACACCTAAGGCTAAGCAAAAATGACACAAACCCACTCAGCCCCGAGAGCTCATAGCGCTCATAAACTGAGCGACTTTTGAATTTTTATTGAGAGGCAAGAGAGCAAGTACTGTGGACACAAAACTTAGGGCTAGGGAGTATCCATGTGCTTCTCATATCTCCCCTATCACTGTACAGTGCTACCACTGAAAGCATTTGGTAAACAAGCCTCATGGGCCTCACTGTGGTTAGGAACCTTGTCTTAAAAGTGAAGATACTTGAGGAAAGGCAGGACCCCAAAGATACTTGGGTGGTCGTGTGGAATTTGGCTGGTGTAACTTCAACTTATTTATGCATGTTTCAGTCAGTGAGAGTCCTGCTCTCTGAAGTACTTTTACCTTTCAATAGAAATATAGTCAATTCTCTAAAATTTCAAAATTTTAGTAGAATAAACAGAATTATCATCTCGTAAGCTTTTAAATAAATTCTTATTAAAACCTTGCCTTTTGTGTCATGTAGAACGATCTATTTTATTAGTTTTACTTTAGCAATAACATCTTTAGCTAGTGTTTCTGTAAAGGTGAAATGTTAAGCTTAACATAGGTTTTGGAACATCAGAATTTAAAGCTTCTGTCTGCAGTTCAACTATTCTTCAAAACACAATACCCTCCAGATCTTGGAAGAGCAATTTTGATCTGCGGTTGTATAGAATGCATCTTACAAATAAAATCCACACACTTACAGTCTCACACACAGCAGTGTTTTCAAAAGCAATTGAAAATACTGGCCCAGGACATCAAAATGACTACCTTTTGTTCCCTATACGAAAAGCCAATCATTTTAAATAGTTCAGACTTTGAGGATCAGGGTAGGTTAAGCAGGGAGAGACAGGAGTTCCTTTGCGGTTAACATTTAGTCTTTCATTTAAATCTTGGGGCTGAGGAGACAACTTCATCGGTAGGAATCCTTGCTGTACAAAAATGCAAACCTGAGTTCAGTGAGAGACCCTGTCTCAATGGTATAAGAAGGAGAGGGAAAGAAACATTCTCTGGCCTCTACATGCACATATATGTGTGCATAAATCCAACATATATTCTGCCCCCTAAATACCTCCAAGATAAATTTAAATTTCATACTACTATCCTTATCTTTCTCATGTGACTAGATGGAGTCTTGGATTTTCTCTCTTTAAACATTTGAATAATTTAAATGCATTTATTAAGATAAAGCTTCCAGTGCACACAATACTATCAATGAGTATAGTTTAGTGGTTCTCGGCATATGCGTGGCTATGTGAAGCCATCAATAAAGTCAGCTTTAAAATACTTTCTTAACCAAAAATTTTTTAATTTTTCTACATGAGAAGATAATACAAGGGGTTTTTCCAGGGTTACATGCCACATACTCTTTTTTCCCCCACTATCCTCTCATTTTATAATTCCAAACCATATAAAAATTACCATAAAATGCAGTTCTACTCTTTACTGGGGTAGGTCATCATTGTGCATATTCTGCTCTGAGATAAAAGTGTGGGAAATGGTGGTGTATTCATTGCCATATAAGACTGGAGCCATGTGCTACTGTCGCTATCACTGGTTAGCTCTGAGAGTCCTCTTGGCTTTTCGATTCATTCGTAAAATGCTTCTATGTTACTTGAGGGTAATCAAATGAGAGCCCTCCATGGGCAGAATGGCTTTGTAGTACAAGTATTAGCTCATCTCTCAGCTCATCTCAGTTGTTTTAGCAATTTCCTGTCCATGTTGATAACTTCTGGGCATCCTAGTTCTCAACCAACACTATCAATGATGTCACTTCCATTAACACTGGATTATAAGTCAAAATTACTGACTGGAATAAATGTCTTGATGCATCAAGACATAAAGTAATGGAGAAACACATACATACATACATACATATACATATATACATACATATGTATATACATATACATGTACATACATATATACATACACACAGAAGAATACGTAACATGGTTAGAGACAGTATATATTTCTATGTTAAGAAAGATCTGTTCTAGTTTGGTAAGACCAGAAAACTGGCATTCTCAGATGATATGCTACTAAGATTATACAAAACTGCTAACAGAGACGTGTTCTGTGCACACTGGAGAAATATAAAAATATGTGCTTATGTAAGCCAATAGTTGATTATGAACAGAGTAATTAATATCCATCTGAATGCCATTTCTCTCAAAGATGTGTGCATCGTTAAGCTGGATAAAGGTCTGATAACATAAATCTTTTATCTTTTTCAATCTTTTGGATTAAGCTTCTTATTTGATTGATGCCTGGCTATCTTCTTTGGGAATATGGTCTTTGGTAATGTCACACTGTCTTTTCAAACTCTGAGTTCTTGTTTCAAATGGAGACCCCTGTGGCCTTAGCTTCAAGTCTCAGTATCTGTTTGTCTTTGGTGAAGTCTTGTGACTGCCAAGAGAGTAAAATTGGGCATCAAGTCTATGTGCAATGCAGAGAGAGGCAAAGTGGCCCCGTTTCCAGTTTCATATCTACTCATCATGTGAGGCTTAACTTACCACTATGGCTTAACTTGACAGTCCTATGTTTACTCAAAGACTCTAGCTCCTAATTCACATGAAGGTCACCCTCCACATTCTATCCTGCCTTTCCCTACACAGACTTCTCTATACAGTTAATGCACTTTAAATTCAGGTTGTTCTCTTATTAGATGGCTTCTTCATTTCTCCCATCATTGAAAGGAGATGTTACTGTCATAACACAAAGAGACAGAATGATCATGAACTCATTTCTAGGGCACTGTCCACACTCAGTAGGTGTTCAGCAAAGAGTGATGTTCTGATACATAGTCCTTGCTTCCTCCAAATTTTTAAGTTTCTGCTGTCACTCTCTGTACTTTTACCTCTATAATGGAGTTTTCAGCTAATTAACAAAGTGGTTAATGATCATGCTATTCATGTTTTTCTTTGCCTGGGAGAATTCAAGGATGGCTGAATATTCCCATGTCTGTGTTGGTAAGCATATGCTACAATGTGGATTAAGCTGTCCTGCTATACAAACAATATTTATTGAAGCATGACCAGAAGAGAAGAACAACAGCAATTGAAAATGTTTTTTCAGAATCTGTGTGAAAAATTATACTAGGGATATCTGGGGGATAAGCTTGCTTCATGCATGGGGTGTGGCATTCAAGTCCTTGTCTAGTTATGTCATACTCTGGTTAGAGACTATATCCATGGAGACTATATCCACTTCAATTGCTGTATGTACATTCAATAGGAGGCCGAGAGGTGATTAGAAAACACCTTATAGTTGTGCAGCTGTGAAATCTAGTCACTCAGCATGGCTATGGCTACTGAGATTCCCACTATAATTCCCACATGTGATCTCAGAAGAATAAGGTGTAGGGATTGCAGAGAGGGAAAATGACCCCAGGAAACCATCCAATTTAAAATATCTTCACATTTCCAGGACAAAGACATTAGTACACAGTTGCTTTTTTTTAGATCAGAGAGAACTAACTGCACTCTCAGACTTAAGCTGAAAAATCTCACTGTGCTGCCAGCTCTTGAATGGAAGTTTCAATGGTCATGCTAGCATTTGGTCCTATGGTTACGGATAATTCTGGTTTTGTGTTGGAAAGAAAATGGAAGTGGAAGAAGAGTGAATAAACCATTATTTTTTAAAAGTCAGCCTGTTTCTGCTTTCTAGGACAAAGCTATGCCATTTTAACATGAAGTTTCAGGATCTGCAAACTCAAGCATCCTACAAGTAGAGCATCTTACAGCATGCTGTAAAGGAATCTCATGATAACATGATTTGGATCCTGCCTTTCTGGCTATTTGGAGACTTGGACTATAATTATGAATAAAAAGAGAGGTATCAGAAAAAGAAAGGAAAATTATACAAAATGGCTAGCTGTTTCTATTAGCATAATAGAATCAGATTTCTTATAGCCATACATTTTCAAATAATTCTAATAATGATTGAATCATAATGGGAAAATAATGTTGCCAAGAGTGCAATCACAGAAATAATATTGATGCCACACAATCCAGGATACAAAAGGTTTTATCAGTTCAGGAGCTAGGGTAAGGGTCCAAAGTCCATTGCTGTCTGAGCAAAGCTTTTTCTGGAAGATTTTTTTCTAGTGTTATGAAGGCTTTGGGATTTTACTGGCTTGAGCTTCACTGCTATGATGCCAGTATAATTTTGAAGCAATCAGAATTCAGTAAACAACTCATAGTAGCTCTGTGTACAATCATAAAATGTCAGGGCTCAAGAAAACAGTGTCAGGTGCTGACTTTTAAAGGGATCACTGTCAGTTTTTAATAACAACATTTGTTTAGCCTTGCAGACATGCAAGGCATTGAGTGTCCTTATTCCTCTTGCTTGAATTAGAATGAAGGTTGCTTAGCTCTCATCTTGAGAATTGCAATTTTCAGTGGCTCATAAATTGATAAAACTCTGCTTTATTGATTGAGTCCACCATTACACAACGGAGGGAAATTCTCTAGAGTCCTTGACCGTTAAGTGTGACCACTGGACAGAAACTAGGTTTGTAAGATTGTTGTTGCTGGCTTACATGAGGAAGCAGGTCTTCTCCTTCTTCTCATCTACCCTAAGGCTTGGATGTAGGTGTGTTGAGGACATCACTCAAAGTTGGGGCCCAGAGACTGTGTCCGTGAGGATTAGACTATCAGCATTTTATTCTACATGTCTTGAGTACTGGGTTGAACTGCTCAAACCTTCATTTGGGTCAAAGGAAGATTCAGACGACAATTAAATAGAATCACTAGTTTTTAATAAAACAAGGGCAAACTTTGGGCCTCATTTTTCCAGTCAACATTATGAATTTCTGCTTTGACCGATAGATCAAAACCATCAGTAACAGCAAAAATTAAAAGAAATTTGTTCTCTGGAAGACATTAGACATTCTTTCTATTGAGTCCCTTAGTAGGGAACACAATGCAAGTAACTTCTATAAAGGAATCAGTTCATCTAAAGGGCCAATTCAGGGCAAGAGACTACGGAAATCCTAGGAGAAAAAAATATGATACACGTTTCTAACCAAGATCAGAAACTCATTGACTTAGCAAAAAAGATTATTTCCAAATTTAAGCAAAGTTAAAGAAACAGATGTCTTACCAGTTCTTATTTTTCCCTATTTTCAAATTGAAGTTTGGTGCTATGGAAGCCATGTTTGTGACAAAGTCGTATTTAGTTTTGTCTGCTTTGCTTGATCAGTGGAAAGGGGTGGGCAAGGGCTGGTTATGAATCTTCAGTTGGCCTCATATGGCTCAATGAACAATTCAATGCCACATCTAAGTAATGATTTTTAGTAAGTGGGAAAAAGAGACTCTAATCCCTGTCTACATTGTTCTTAGAATGAAAATAAAAAAAAATCAAAAGGAGGCATTGTGGGAATGCAAACATCTATTCTCACACTTGCCTCAAGAAATTGTTTATCTGAAATTACAAATCCTATGTCAAGAGAATTTCTCTCTCCTTTCCCTTTTTGCTGTATTTTCAGTTCTTGTATATTCTATATTCGTTTTCTTTTCAAAATAACTACGGGATAAATCCCTCAAGTTTTTTTTCCACTGGTGCTGGTACAGATATATCCAGACCAAGAGATTCAGAGATCCAACAGCAAGAAAGATCTGCCTTCATGAGGCTTATTCCATAGCTGCTTGGTATTGAGACCACACTACCATCATTTAGAATATGTATTAGAGGAAATAATCACAATGCAAAGGCAGATAGAGACGAATCAGGTTGTATGGCAATGGAAGTTTCACATTGTCTCAAGCGGACAGGACCATTGAGTCTGTGTGGTGCCTTCCTTGTTGTATAACAAGTGGGGTGAGATATGAAGCTTAAATTGACACTCTTCCAATATTTGTTTTACTGATAAGGTCAACTCTATTTTTTTTATAGTTTCACCTTACAATATAAGTGCACTAGAAGGCCTCCCTCATTAAAATTTAAATGTGTTTAAACAGCTGAACTCTTGGAAATGCATTTCCGCGGGCATGTATTTTAAGGCACAGTTTATAAATAGCAAAAAGTCAAATGTTTCAAACAGCAGAAAAATTGTAATCCCTGCAAAGATGCTTCATCTGTTTTCCCAAAGGAACCTAACAGGCTGAATCCTGTATTTGCAAACATACAGTGGTGCCATTCATAGTCTGGAAAAGTATTTCAAGTGAAGGCTTTTCTGGCTAGCGGCGGGAATCCTTGGTGGATTCTGCACTGTGTCTGATAATAATAAACAGGTAGGATATGTAAAGATGGGTGCCTGCCATAGCCATTTTTTCCCATCTTTCACTGAGACCTCCTGATGTGCAGCTTTTCCAATATATTTATTTTACAAATACAAGGCTGCTAGTTTTACATGATCAACCAGCAAGGAGCTGGGAGCACAGACTCCACTGATTTATAATGCATATCTATGCTGTTCAGCCCATCCTGCAAACTCACCAACACCTCTACCTGTCTGGAAGTAGCAGGTAGGTTTCAGTTATGAGACACTGGTGTTCTTAATTGGTGACTGGAATGGTGGGTATCTTGTGTGTTTCTGGATGCGTCTATGGAATAATGTATTGACTGCCATCCTATAATGTTACTGGGAGGAGAAAGTACCCTGAGAAGTCCTAATGAGAAGAGGGCACATCGCTGGCATGTGTCTATGAAGGGACTTTGGAAATCATCATCTTCCAGTCTCTTCTTTTGCTTAGTGGCTACAATGAGAGTAGCAGCCTTGCCCTACCACCTACTCTCTGCCTTCACATTCTCACCACAGCCCCAAAGTGCAGGACCATGCGTGCAGGACCACAGGCATCCTTAGCCCCAACAAACCAACTGCAACCGAGCTTCCACAGACATTGATAAAACCTTACAAACAGCAGCAAACTGGTGTTCAATTTTTAATCACGTTTCTCCTCCATTTTCTAAAAGGCATCTCTCATTCCTTTGAAGCCAATCTTTCTTCAGGCATTTCAACTTTCGAGCCTCATGTGTTGTCCCAGACATCAAAGAAGAGCTGTTAGTTGATCTTTGTCAAGTGCTCAGTAATTTGAGGATGCAATTTGAAGACTTCAAACAACAGGCTGGCTCCCTCGAATGCATCTTCTCTAAGTTACAGTAATTTACCCCTTGTGAGGTGGAAACCGAATGAAGCTATCTCATCAGTATTGCCCACTCCACTTAGAGGAGAACATGATTGGATTGATTTAGACACAAGAGAAGCCTCCTTGAATAATCTAATATTCTACACAGTACCATTTGCTGTCTCTAATTTGTTAATTTAACCCTACATTTGCAGGTACTTGACTTCATGTGTCACAGACACTCTTACCCCAGGGCCTGAGTGGTACTCTGCTGTGAGGGTTTGGTGTGATAAACCATGCCAGTGCTTGTGAGAATAATTTCTGTGGTAAGGATTTTCCCACTTTGATTTTAATTTCTCCTATGTGAGTTCTCCATGGAGGCGGGAAGAAGTGTCACATCTAATTTGATTAGCTCCCTGCAGAAAGGAAGCAAGTGTTACTTAGTTTAAAGCCAATCCAAGGCTCAACGGCAACAGTATACATTTGGTCATTTAATTATTACATTTTCTTTATATTTGGAAAGTATAAATCTGTGTTAAATTCGTTAATAGGCTACTTTAAAGCCATTTAAAAAGGTATTTTAAAAGAATTTTCTAACATACATGGAAAGATAGGATTTAGCTTGTAATTTAAAAGCCTGAAACAGAAATACATTGTACCTATAACCCAGAATGTAAAATAAAATTTTCTTCTGATCTCTTTTATGGAAATTTTGGTATAGTTGAGATCATATTATTTATTTGTGCTAGGTTGTGTATTTTTGGTCAAATTTTGATTTTATTACTTGGAAGCATTACCAAGTCAATTTTTTCATCCTCGTTAACTTTTTGTTTGTGGCAAGTGATTTCTGTAAATTCATTTTATACTATATTGAATTATTAAAGATAATTCAAACTTTTAAGCTGTAGTATTCATAGGGTTATTCTATATTTTCTGTAGAGGGCCGCAATAACATTCGCCACCACAAGATGGCGCTGGCTTCCACTGCGCCCCACGTGGTAGGCCGAGATGGTTTCACCATTACAAGATGGCACTGGCCTCCGCCGCGCCAGCTGACTTCCTTTCAGGAAGTTAACTGTGTGTGCATGTGCAAGAGTGCCTTCGTGCCAGGTCTTTGCCCACTCCGGGGCGTGCCTAATGAGATCGTGGGTAAGCAACCAATCAGGTGTGGATGCGCCACGCTAGGGTGTATATAAGCCGCGCCATGCTGGCGCCCCACCGCCCTCTCTATTATTAATAAGTATAAACATTTGGCTACAGAAGGATTCGTGTGTTCCCGCGTATTCTTGCTGGAGAGAGGTCGCGCGGGACAATTTTCTTTTCCATTTATTTCTGATTTTAATTGACACAAAAATTAAACAGCTGTATGGACTTTCATGTAATGATCTGGTACATTTACACATTGTATGGTGCTCAATTTACTATGCAGTGTTCAATTCACTATCCAGTGGTCATAGTTTACCTCTTAAAACTTTAACCATTGCTTTGTGTGGTAACATTAAAATTCCTGACAACAACTGACTATAACTCAGCATCCAGTAATCAATCTTCCTGCCCCCTCTTTCCCCACTTGATTGTCCCCAGCCTCTGGCAATCATGATGACATTCTCACCCCCGTTTTTAGATCAATGTTTATAGAGTGTACATATCAGTGAAATCATTAATATTGGTGAGATTCACTTGAACTCATATCTCTTTTATTATCTTTATCTGACTCATGATTTACAATAAATATAATAAGAACAGTAATAATGAAGCAAACAGTGAGAAATACATACCAATGGCCATAGATGTTGGTGCCCCATGGTAGTATCCTTTCTCATTCCGGACAGTATCATGAGGGATCATTCTTTTTTTTTTCCAATCTCTATTAACTTGGGTATTTCTTATTTACATTTTGATTGTTATTCCCTTTCCCGGTATCTGGGCCAATATCCCCCTAACCTCTCTCCCTCCCCTTCAATATGGGTGTTCCCCTCCCCATTTTTCCCCCATTACTGCCCTCCCCACAACAATCACATTCACTGGGGGTTCAGTCTTGGCAGGACCACCTTCCACTGGTGCTCTTACTAGGCTATTCATTGCTACCTATGAGGTTGGAGCCCAGGGTCAATCCATGTATAGTCTTTGGGTAGTGGCTTAGTCCCTGAAAGCTCTGGTTGGTTGGCACTGCTGTTCATATGGGGTCTCAAGCCTCATCAAACTCTTTCAGTCCTTTCTGTAATTCCTTCAATGGGGGTCCCATTCTCAGTTCAGTGGTTTAATGATGGCATTCGCCTCTGTATTTGCTGTACTCTGGCTGTGTCTCTCAGGACAGATCTACATCCAGTTCCTGTTGGCCTGCACTTCTTTGCTTCATCCATCTTATCTAGTTTGGTGGCTGTATATGTATGGGCCACATGTGGGGCAGGCTCTGAATGGGTGTTCCTTCTGCCTCTGTTCTAAACTTTGTCTCCCTACTCATGAGGGATCATTCTTGAGTGTCCCTTTTTTCAGAAGTATCACCACATGACCTCACAAAAACCTTATTTGTCCAGCCTTGTGTTTACTAGACTAACTGTCACTAGATCAAGACCATCACTTGAGCAACTCTGTACTTGGTTTCTATGGTTAGTGTTTCCCCTCTCCCTAGTAGACCTAATAGTTCTTAACATCCAATTTTATACCTTGTTTCTCTGTGGTCCTTCACCAACAGTTCTTTAAAAGAGTTGTGTTTATCATCTTTAACTTTTGCCTTCCTCTCCCTTCTGAAGTGTCTCTAACTGACATTCACTCATGCCCCTGCAGCTCATCAAATACTCCAGGGGTCATACCTAACTCCTGAATTTTATTTCATTCAGTTTATCACTCAATACAGTTAATGGCTCCCTCATATTCTAAGCTCCTTTTAATGGTTTATTGGATAACACCATCTGCTGGTTTTCTTTCTACCATAATCTTCTCTTGCTCTCATGTTTTATTTTTGCATGCTGTATTCTCTCCAAAATTTCAGAATTGGAATGCCTGAGCATCATGCCTCATCACAAACAGCCATCATATATCCATCATATCTCGAATGCTTCGTTGGAATCATCTCCATTTAGGGGGAAAATTGAACGTGTTTCCTATGATATACTAGAAGAATTCTACATTTCATTGCCATATCTGAGTCTAATCCCAGTAATCCATATCCAGTAAGCCTGTCTTTAGTTGATATGATGAAGGATCTTATGATCATTTCATTGCTTTTTATGTTCTTATTCTCATATTCACCAGATTCAATTCTTGTATAAAATCTAGCAGTTTTTAATTTCATATCTTTTTCTCTTCTTTGCAACCTATTAAAAAAATCCTATAACTAGTTAATCCTGATTTTGCTTATTTTGTGTCTCTATCTTGGTCCATTTCCAGAACATCAGGGATTTGATTTTTCTACTGAGATGAGCTTTAGGAAATGTCACTTTTTCTTCTACTTCAATCCTTCAGGGTTCTTTCACTTTCACCCTAAGATGAGGGGATGCCACAGTGGATTAGATGTCACTTGTCTGAACTCTGCTACTGTGTCTCTTCTGATGGTCTCCTTGCTCACATACTGGCTCTTGTGCTGTGTCTCAATCCTGTGACACAGCCACTCACTGTGGAGCTTTTTCCTGTCAGTCCTTCTTCCTAGATAGCTTACACAGATATAGGCACACCTTAGACCTACTTCAGTCTTGGTAGCCTAATTCTCCTGTTGAGTGAAGATGTCTTTGAATTTATCTTATATCCCACAGGTTCTACTTTTATATGGTTCTCATTAATATATTACTGAAAAATCACATAGAAGGCATCCAATAATAGTGTCTAATGAAATAAAATTATTAGGTGAGATCATGTCACATCATAGATGCGCTGGTCAAGAAAGGGAACAAAGAGCAACTGAAAACACTGTCAGAGCATCAGTGAACCTGATTCATAAGAACAGAAAACTGTGTTGAATTGATTGCAAGGCTCTGGAGGTAAATGAAATCTCTGCTCATTCACCTCAGTCTCTCTCTTCCTCTCACCTAGCTGAGACACCTTTACCCTTTGTATGTCTGGCTTGGGCTGGTGCATCCAGATTCAACATTCTCCATTGATCTGTGGATGTGGAAATATCCCTTCTTATTTATATATCTTTGCACTCTGGGATCATGGAATGTTTATTCTTTCCACGTGAGTATGTGAAGAGAAATATGTTTTCTATAACAAGTACCGCATTTCTTGTTTCTATAGACCAAGGGCATGCTAGTTCACCTTCACCCACTTTCAAATCCTTCCTGAAAGAGAAATGATGCATTCAGTTCAGCACTGGCACCTAAATGGGCACATAAAGTTTTCATTTTTCTCTTGGTTGTGGACAGAATCCTGCTTTTACATTTGAAGTTGAATGCCGGTGGCGAGCTGGGCAGGGGGTCAAATTCTTGTTAGTTCTTTCACTCATTTCTTTGGAAGCTGTAGTGGCAAGAGTGTTCCTCTTTTACTCTATAAGAAAGTGAGGAATGTATTACTCGGGACTCTAAAAATGTGCTTGTTTCGTTCTCTCACAACAGAGAGTAAATGAAAAATCACTATCCACTGACTGCAAAAAACTTTATTCCATTTGATTTTCATAGGTGATCATCATATCTACTGAACCCGAATATATAGTACTGCAAAGCACCTACTTACTCCACATCTCTGTAGCTGCCACATGTACTGGGGTTTTAGTATGAAGAAAGGATACTTAAAATAGCAGACGTGGAGCAGCAGAAGTCCATGGAACCTGAACATTGTGAGAGCAAAGTCTGTGTGCTGGTTAATATGAAAGAAAAATTTGCTTCATTGTTTAGGGTAGCTATGCTGTCTGGTGCTCATCCTGAAAATGTAAACAAACAAATTCCATACAAGTTGAAAATTATAAAGATTATCATTTGACTTCACATATCTTGAAGTTTATATAAATTCTATATCTATTTTGCCAATAGTTTAGATAAAAATCTCAGTGTGGCTTTCACAGTTTTGTTAACAGACTCAATAAGATTTGTTCAGAATAATGAATCCTAAACGTACTACTTACATAGATGTTCAGAGAACTTATTCGCATTCACAAATGTATACTCCATAAATCCACACCAATAACTGAAGATATTTATGATTTATGACATATGTACATTTCTCTCTATATAAATGCATATATGAGCACCTACGTTGTTTTATTTAGTTTAATTTCCAATTAGTGGAGGTTTACACATAGTTTTTCTTATTATGAAATTAGAAACTATCTTGTAAGTCGGAAATGATTAAGTCACTTATAAAGATGGTGTGGAAGTTAGGGAGGATGCCTGGTGCGGTTATTCTCACTGTGCTGAATAGTTTGTTAATGTGACATGAGCTAAAGTCATCTGAGAGGACAGAACACGAGTTAAGAAAATGCCTCCATAAAATCGGGGTATACGCAAGCCCATGGAGCATTTTTAAAATTAGTGATTGATGAGGAAGGGCCCAGGCCTTTCTGAGTAGTGTCACCTCAGGGCAGGCGATCTGAGGTCCAATAAGAATGCAGTCTGAACAAGCAATAAGGAGCAAGCCCCGCTGGTAAACAGAACCACTCCATCAGCCCTGCTTCCAACTCCTGCCCTGCTCCTATCCTCACTGCCTTTGGTGGTGAACTGTGGAAGCAAAAGCTGCCTTAACTCTTTTCTTCCCAAGCTGCTTTGGTTATGGTGTTTTGTCACTGTAATAGTAATCTTAACTAAGAGGCTCATGATTTTCTCTTGGCTCAATCAAGCCATTAGGTATTGGATTTCTATCTGATAGTGACTTAAAGTGGATACTTCGTTAGTTATTTTCCTAATTTAAAAACTTATTTGGTTAGATGAGTATAGATTAGTGTGATGGAGTCTCAACTCTAGCAGTTATCAGTTAGAAGAGATATAGCTGGCTTTCACTCTGGGAGACAAAAAAGGAAATGACTCACCTGACATGCCGAGTCACGAAAGAGAAAATAAAATTTTAAATAGTGAGTTCCAGGAAGAGACTGGTAGGAGTCTGGCTATTGCCTGGGTAGAAGTTACCCTATGTGTTTAGGTATAGAAACTATTTCATCCCCAGATCAATGCTTATACACAAGGATTGTTTGACTGTGATAAGGATATAATAGATATCCTGATAGAAGCACTGAATATGCAAAGAAGTTATGGTTACAGCCTAATCATAAAATATTGTTTTTTTTTTCTAGAAAACCACATTCATTTCCCATGGAATCCTGCAACTAGTACATAAAGAGATTTTTGCACTCTGGATACACTATTTTGAGTTCTTTCCTAGTTTGAGAGCCAACATGTATGGGTATGTGCCTAGTACTCTTTGGATGACACCCTGAAGTAGTGTTTTCATGATCATGATCCTTAGAATTGCTACTACTATCTCTCCCTGGACTATTTCTAAGAAGTCACAGTAGAAAAACAATTAAGACAAAAAACACATTTTAAAAGCAAATTCGGAGACACTGGTACAATCTCTGGGACTTGATTTTAGAGGATGTGATGAAAATAGCCCTCTGAGTGCTAAGGAAGCGAGAGGAGGACTCACGATTTGCAAGCAGGGGAGGAAGAGCCCTCTCAAAGCAGTTGCTAGCCTGCCCACTGCTCAGCAGAAATAAAACCTCAGACCTCAAGTCTACTTTCAGACTTCTCATTAACATTCCTGCACACAGGACATTAGAGACTGATTAACAACTGTCTGGGCTTACATCTCAAGACTGTTGTTTTCTCTCCCTTGTATGGACAAAGCCCAGGCATCTATACCCTGTTATTTGATAAAGCTGTGCTATACTATCTAGAGATTTTTCCCATCTCATCTGCTCCACATCCGTGAAATAACAAATGCTTAGGCAAAATTTTCAGAAAAGAGAAAAAGCAGAATAACAAGACTTACAGCATCATGAAAATGTCTTTCTCAGAACTCTAATTTGTAAACAGCAGTGGCAGATAAAGATTTTATTCACACATGGATATGCATTTCACAGACCCAAAGCTGTACTTAAAGACGTTTATTGTTTCGAGGTACAACACATCTGTGTCTTTATAAATGTACATGTGTATATGAACACATGCTTGGGCTCATTACATGTAATTTCCAGTTTATATCTTATGATATAAAAGAGTAGTTTGAGAGAATTTACACGGAGTGTTAGATGGGTTATAAGAATCTCACTCTTTTTTTTTTTTTATTAACTTGAGTATTTCTTATATACATTTCGAGTGCTATTCCCTTTCCCGGTTTCCGGGCAAAAATCCCCCTCCCCCCTCCCCTTCATATGGGTGTTCCCCTCCCAACCCTCCCCCCATTGCCGCCCTCCCCCCAACAGTCTAGTTCACTGGGGGTTCAGTCTTAGCAGGACCCAGGGCTTCCCCTTCCACTGGTGCTCTTACTAGGATATCCATTGCTACCTATGAGGTCAGAGTCCAGGGTCAGTCCATGTATAGTCTTTAGGTAGTGGCTTAGTCCCTGGAAGCTCTGGTTGCTTGGCATTGTTGTACTTTTGGGGTCTTGAGCCCCTTCAAGCTCTTCCAGTTCTTTCTCTGATTCCTTCAACGGGGGTCCTATTCTCAGTTCAGTGGTTTGCTGCTGGCATTCGCCTCTGTATTTGCTGTATTCTGGCTGTGTCTCTTAGGAGCGATCTACATCTGGCTCCTGTTGGTCTGCACTTCTTTGCTTCATCCATCTTGTCTAATTGGGTGGCTGTATATGTATGGGCCACCTGTGGGGCAGGCTCTGAATGGGTGTTCCTTCAGTCTCTGTTTTAATCTTTGCCTCTCTCTTCCCTGCCAAGGGTATTCTTGTTCCCCTTTTAAAGAAGGAGTGAAGCATTCACATTTTGATCATCCTTCTTCAGTTTCATTTGTTCTAGGCATCTAGGGTAATTCAAGCATTTGGGCTAATAGCCACTTATCAATGAGTGCATACCATGTATGTCTTTCTGTGATTGGGTTAGCTCACTCAGGATGATATTTTCCAGTTCCAACCATTTGCCTACGAATTTCATAAAGTCATTGTTTTTGATAGCTGAGTAATATTCCATTGTGTAGATGTACCACATTTTCTGTATCCATTCCTCTGTTGAAGGGCATCTGGGTTCTTTCCAGCTTCTGGCTATTATAAATAAGGCTGCGATGAACATAGTGGAGCACGTGTCTTTTTTATATGTTGGGGCATCTTTTGGGTATATGCCCAAAAGAGGTATAGCTGGATCCTCAGGCAGTTCAATGTCCAATTTTCTGAGGAACCTCCAGACTGATTTCCAGAATGGTTGTACCAGTCTGCAATCCCACCAACAATGGACTAGTGTTCCTCTTTCTTTGCATCCTCGCCAGCATTTGCTGTCACCTGAGTTTTTGATCTTAGCCATTCTCACTGGTGTGAGGTGAAATCTCAGGGTTGTTTTGATTTGCATTTCCCTTATGACTAAAGATGTTGAACATTTCTTTAGGTGTTTCTCAGCCATTCGGCATTCCTCAGCTGTGAATTCTTTGTTTAGCTCTGAACCCCATTTTTTAATAGGGTTATTTGTCTCCCTGCGGTCTAACTTCTTGAGTTCTTTGTATATTTTGGATATAAGGCCTCTATCTGTTGTAGGATTGGTAAAGATCTTTTCCCAATCTGTTGGTTGCCGTTTTGTCCTAACCACAGTGTCCTTTGCCTTATAGAAGCTTTGCAGTTTTATGAGATCCCATTTGTCGATTCTTGATCTTAGAGCATAAGCCATTGGTGTTTTGTTCAGGAAATTTTTTCCAGTGCCCATGTGTTCCAGATGCTTCCCTAGTTTTTCTTCTATTAGTTTGAGTGTGTCTGGTTTGATGTGGAGGTCCTTGATCCACTTGAACTTAAGCTTTGTACAGGGTGATAAGCATGGATTGATCTGCATTCTTCTACATGTTGACCTCCAGTTGAACCAGCACCATTTGCTGAAAATTCTATCTTTTTTCCACTGGATGGTTTTGGCTCCTTTGTCAAAAATCAAGTGATCATATGTGTGTGGGTTCATTTCTGGGTCTTCAATTCTATTCCATTGGCGTATCTGTCTGTCTCTGTACCAGTACCATGCAGTTTTTATCACTATTGCTCTGTAATACTGCTTGAGTTCAGGGATAGTGATTCCCCCTGAAGTCCTTTTATTGTTGAGGATAGTTTTAGCTATCCTGGATTTTTTGTTATTCCAGATGAATTTGCAAATTGTTCTGTCTAACTCTTTGAAGAATCTCATTCTTAATATATTATTCTCCTGAACAGTACAAAATTAACACAGAACAGTGCGCCCTCATCAAGCGATGCTGGAGGCTAGGAGACATGATATTATTTCATCTCAGTTCAAAGGGGAGTTGCATGAATGAAAACAAAAAAGTTATCAATGCTTTTATCATTAAATAGAGCAAAACTTCTGAATTTTAAATCATTTTTTTGTTTCTTTATTTTATAAAACCTCTTTAGAAGGCGAATGCCAGGTCCGCTAATCCTTCCTCTTTAGGTACAGGTTCACATGTGCATGCTCCCGTAGCATGTGTGTGACTGTGTAACAATTATTACAACTATTCAGTAAGTTCTTAGCTCTGTTTTCCACTTATGCTTAATGTGTAATGAAGACGAGACAATTAACTGAGTCCCTGGCGAGAAGGAACCAAGCGATCATAAAGTAGATGATTGAAAAACTGTCTTTATGATTTTGGTGGGATTTAAGAAGTATCATAAAATTCCTCAAATTTGAACATTTGTAGATCATAGTTTTCGTCCAAGGACCTTGCTTAGATGAATAACCAAAGAAAAATGGGTAAAGAAATATGTATAAGTGGCTTATCAAAGTGGTTATTTCTTGACACACATTTATTTAACATTCTCATTTCCTTTAATCTTAGGATGAAGATATAGAGACATTTAAAAGGCTTTTAAAAATCTTTCCTGATAATTCTTTTAAACTTAGTTTTACCAGCATATAGCTTTGAAAAAACAAATATGAAAATATTTGAAAATAATAATAAAGTGATGATTTGCCTTTGGGTAAATAATTATGGAGTTATTCACCTTATACGTATATGAATGTTCAGGCATATTTTTCTCTAGTTATCTATTAGTGATCTCATCACCGAACTTTTGCTATTAGGTCTCTTTAGCCTCATTTATTTTAGCATAGCACCCCACTATATAACTTAAAGCTGCTGAATTATGGGTAATTAGCATCATAGATTCTCCTTTCCCTCAAATTGTCCCTGTATGCCTGTGTCATCCCTCACTTGATTTTCTGGACCATATAACTGCTGTACACAATCAATGCAACATGGCAAGATGCAGATTTAAATATCTGTTAACGCAGCCTCCCAGGGTGTCTGTGTTCATCATCTTCTATGAACTTAAAGTACCAAGTCACAGGACTGATTTTATAATGTTACATTCAGAAAACATATAGTGATTCAGTGTATTCCAGTTCTTAGTATTGACTATCAAAAGACAATGAGCACCTAGAGAATCTTCTGGGGTTCCTGCTTAAAGTACAGTTCAGAGAACATTCTCAATGTTGCCAGCTTCAGCTGAATGGGACATGAGGACATAGTTGTTTCTCCTCTAGAAATTCCATCACTCTGAATGTATGCAGCAATAATGTAGTCATTCAGGATTGCAGATCATAAGGCTACGATAGGGTTCATAGCAATAAACTACATACTAACTCATTCAGATAAACTAAAGATTCTTCAGGAGTCGATTCATTTGTGGGTCTTTTCTTCAGTACATTTGGCTTATTATATGAATTTAACATGCTAGGTCTCAATTGTGTTCCTTTTGGTATATGTTTTCAGGGCTGATCATTTGGTATTAGGTAAATTATTGTTGTGCTCTTCCCTGGGGAAGACTATTTTTCATGCTCTCAGCATCCCCTGCTTGCTTGTAGTTCTCTGTGTAAGATTGAGGCATCATGAGTGTTTCTTCATCCATTTTAGCATGTATATTGGCATTGGTCTTGTTTGGTTCATGTTTAGGCAGTCCTAGTAGTGAGACTGTGTGTGTGTGTGTGTGTGTGTGTGTGTGTGTGTGTGTGTGTGTGTGGTTGTGTGTGTGGTTGTGTGAAATTAATTTTAAAAAGGGCGTGGATTTAAAGAACACAAGGAGTACTTTAGGGGAGGGTTTTTGAGAGAGGAACAGGAAGGGGAAATGATGCAATTACTTTATAAACCCAAATACTAAAGAAAGAAAAGTAAAATACAGCAGCTGATTCCCACTCTCAGTTCTTTCATGGTAGTTATGGGACAGTCGTGAAGATGTACAAAACTGCAGCTTCCCCGTTGCAGCAGGTGCCATTGGTCCAGAGACACTAATTTGAAAACAAGAGGCTTACAGCAGCCAATTTCTACTTGAATATCCTGGAGGATCCACCTTTTAGGTCTGCTTCATTTGTTTACTTGGTGAATAAATCAGAAGTGGAGGAAGCTTGGGAATTTGACTCCACGCCTGAACTTGCATTTATGAATTTGTGACCTATATCTGTACTCTGTATGTCACTTGCTAAATGGAAAAGCTAATGCTAGACTACCTTGAAGGGCAGGTACTGTTTTTGAACTGTTAGCAGCTAAATTTCTCAATGCATTGAGGCACAGCCCTCTAAATGCTAGAGCTATGTGGAAACAGAACCCAGGCAAAACACAGAACAAGTGAGTGAGGCCAAGTGTGGGAAGAATGCACAGTTAGAATATGCCCTTTGCCCAAACAGGGTGATATAAACTATTAATTACTATTAGGAGACAGAAATGAGTAAAAGGAAAGAATATTTAAATAAGTCACCACTACTTAATACTCACTAATCACATACTCAACACAAAATTTATTTGCTGGACTGAAAGAATATACCATGAAAATACACAAATTCTCATGACATGCACAGTTCTTCCTCTTAAAATCATGCAAAAGGAATTTTGGTACATTAGAGGCAGAGCTTCTGAAGTGAAACGACCTTCACATGCCATTCCGACCATTCATATGAGATACATGCCTGCCTACCTAACTCTTGTTACCTTATCTCTCTCAATTGAAAACTGACCCACTCTGTTGGCCAAGTGACTTTGTAAAATCACATGGCACAGTTATTTGGTAATAGATAATCCACGAGTGTGCTCTTCCATGAGGAAGACTATTTCATCTGGTCTCAGCATTCTTTGTTGCTTGTAGTTCTTTGTTTAGAATTGAGGCCTCCTGGGATTTCTCTTGCTCACTTTAGCATGTGAATTGATGTTGTTCTTGTTCGGCTCAATGTTTAGGCAGTCTATATTGGTGAGACTACCGATAGAGCCTGTAACATACAAACTGAGCAGGCTATATTTATGTGTTTAAGAAAAAACCACATCTACCGATATGTATTAATGATAATTAATGAAGGAAAAGAGTCCATGTATTTGAAAGAGAGCAAGAGGGAGCATATGGGAGCATATGGGTGGAGGAAGAGGAAAGGGGGGTTGTTCTAATTATATTATAACCTTAAAGTCAAATAAATAATTTAAAAGTTCCTGGCAATATACCCAGTACAGAATGATTATTAAATAGCATTCAGCTGAGATATTTTTAGTCTAAGATCTTATAAGTTATTTATTATGGTATAAAGTTCACTACAAGGGATACATGAAGTGATCAAAGAAAGATCTAAGGGCAAATTATATTTATAGATCTCAAAGAAACTCTGTTTCATAAATATTTGGAATTATTTACACAGGTCCCTCCAAATTCAATTTTATGCCATTATGATTTATGCTTTCTCATTAACATATTTTCTCTGTTTCTCTCTCAGCCATTCTTCCCAGACTGACTAGATCATAAAATTTAGTGTTTGTTACGTTAATTTATCATCAATGATCTAAATAATAATATGTGTATATCATTGCAACAGTGTAATTGGAGCAGGGAAGTCAATACACAATCTTTAAGAAGTCTGAAAATCTTAGAAATTTGCAACTCTTACATGCCGTGGCCAGAATTCCCCAGAATCCGGAATTGTGACTTAGTTTCTTGGACATCATAGCCAATGCCTTGATGTCAGCTTCTGAAGTTCCTTAGGCTTAGGGTTATTCCTTTCCTTTTTCCTTGTGCTTAGAGCACTGACAAACGCTTATGTTGAAAATAAATATTTACATTATAAAGTTTATTGGTGTTTTTGCCTAAGATTTGAATGTCCCCATCAGAATGAATGTTAAAAGTTAATCCCCACGATGAGGTACTGGCAAGGAAAAGACTTAGTTTGATCATTATAGTTGGAGGTAATTACAATAGATGGCTAGGGACTAGAGTTAATGGGGTGAAGAGGGGATCTCTATTTCAATGGGAATATGACTTTCTAGTCAATAAAGAGACCTGAATTAGAATAGTCTTTCGCTGCATATGATGACCAGCATATTTCAGGAACACTGCAGAAGGACCCCACCACCAAGAATGACCACTCCAGAGAGATCAGGAACTTCATAGTTTTCAGACCCATGTGCTGAATGATACTGTATTCTTTATAAATTGTTCAGTCTATAATATTTAGCTATGGCAAAAGGGAGCAGACAAAGATAGCCACGTTGGCACTTTGTTTTCATGGTTTCAGATTGCACTCTGGAATAAAATGACAACTGAAGGTAGGGATAAATATATATTAGAAATTGGTGGGATGTAAAAGATTTCACTAGGAAAATTAAGGATGTTGGAAGGTAGGGTAATTATGAATGCATCAAAAAATCAGACTTCCAGACAATTAACTATTAAAACAATATAAATAACCTAAAGCTAGGATAAACAAAGAATAAATCAGTTTAGCATATATTCTTTACTAGCAGCATAAGTCATGTTTTAATGTGACATTTGAAAATTCAGTTTAGAATTTCAAATCGTCCAGCACTAGCTGAGAACAATGGTGAGTTAAATCTCGTGGGAAATTTTGGATTTAGAATATTGTGAAAGAACTCGGAAGCAGTTAACTCTAGAACTACTTTCTCAGAGGAGAACCACGGAATTTCTGAAGCAGAATTCCATGGATGTACAAATCACAACTTCTTACTAACATTCGAGAAAATGAAAACACAAAGTAACTCATTTAGTAAAATGGTGTAAAGAGTAGATGAGGCATTTTCTATAGGAATTTAACAATCTGTACACAGCCTGATGGGAGGCCAAGGGAGGAAACACACAGGAAGAGTTATCGGGCTAAATTATCTGTGTTGGAGCTAATGGAGATGTTAAGAGGAAAGAATTAAGTTCAGGGGCTGAGAGTAGAGCTCATTTTAGATAAGGGATCAAGTTTCACTAAGTGCAGAAATCGAAAATTAACAGCGCTGAGGTGATAGTGTAATATCTCATAAAATTTAGACTGATGATATTTTGAATTTAAATTAATTGATGTTCCAAGATGGAGTTTGATAATAACCAAAAGTTTAAAGGTAGAATGTGCAGGATGCTTCAGAGTGTCCAGTCAGCAGCGTATTCATGTTGAGCCAGCTCAGTTCTCAACACCAGAAGTACGAGAAGTGCTGAGTGTAGAGAGCCAGTCTTACCCAGATCCTCTGAGGAAAATTCGGGAACCGAAGCGCAACACTTAAGTAACTTCTCCTCCCTTTTGTTTTGGTCAGTTATAACAGTGTGTTTGTGTGTGTGTGTGTGTGTGTGTGTGTGTGTGTGTGTGTGTGTGTGTGTGTATAAATGTGTGTTTGTATGCCTAAGTGTCCATTTATGTGAGAGTCTGTGTATGTTTATGTTTGAGTATTTGTCTCTCTGTGCATGTGGTGGTTTGCGGGTATATGAATGTGTGCATTTCTTCTTTAAGTAAGGAAATAATTTTTTAGTAATTTCCTTGATTAGTTACATGATATAATCCCATCCTCTCAAACTATTCTCTCTCTCTCTCTCTCTCTCTCTCTCTCTCTCTCTCTCTCTCTCTCTCCTCTCCCTCTCTCCGCACCTCCACCCCCCTCTCAGCTAGTCTTATTTTCAAAGCCAGTAGTTTGGCCAAGTAAGTCACAAAATGAGTTTCTTAGGTGCTAATATTCCATAAGTAAGATAATTCCCTAAGGTGAGATCTTGAGTTAAGTCACCCAAGACATAGTCATGAAGAGTCTACAGTCAACAGAGGTTTTCTTCTCAATTTCTTCTAGTGGCAGCTAGGACTGTGGAGAGAGATGCACCTCAATCCTCAGCCCACATCTCGGCTATGCTGGCTATGGAGCAGCTTTACCTGAGAGAAACCAGGAAAATACTTGTCGTGGGAGAGCTAGGTTTCAATTGATGCCAGTGTCGGCAACATAATATGTAGTGTCAGTGGGAATTCTTCTATTAAATCATTTCTTAGTAATAAATACCCAGGAATTGAATTAATGTTCCAACGTTAAGAAATTCCTCTTAGCTGTTGAAATGTATTGCCATTATGTTCCCAACACAGTATTAATTTACAATGTTACAATTTCCTGGGAAGGAATTAGTGTGAAGCTGTGTCTCAGTTTGGGTTATATCCTGCCATGTTATTTAGATTTATGTTAATTTAATAGGTATAAAATTAAAATTTATTGTTGCTTAAATTTTATGCTTTCATTACAAATGCTCTTGGATATTTTCCATGTGTTTCCTTATTGTTTATATTTCCTAATTTCTGATGGTTCAACTCATAATAATTACCCATTTATCTGTGGGAGTGTTGATAATTTTCTTGCAATTTTAGAGTAATTCCGTTGCTGTTCTTGTGAAAATAACACTAATTACAACACAAACAAACACACAGAGAGAAGCATAAACAAAAGGTGTGAGGTAATCATTATGTAGAGGCCCAGTAGTGCTTTCAAGGTAGACTAACGACACAGGTATATTTGCTTTCTCTCTGGTTAGTTGTCATCTAACAAGAAGAGATGCTAACAATGGGAAAATAACAAAGTAATTGACTTAGATGCCTAACATGCAAGGTGTGGGTCATAGCTCTTCAAATGCATGTTCACTTTTGTTGTTGTTGTTGCTGCTGTTGTCACAGACAAGTCCCTGAACTGGAGCAGATTTGAAAACCTGTTTCCTGAGGATTAGTTTTCACAGAACCAAAAGGTTCATACCAAGCTTGCAAAGGAGGGAAGGAGCAAACCGTGCTACACAGCTATGACTCTTGCTCAGCACAATAATCCTAAGGGTACAATAGTAGTAAACACACCTTGGTGGTGACCAAAAACTCATGAATTATACTTGAGATCTGCTGTACATGAGGGAAATCATGTGTGATACTAGAAATCTAGACTACCATTCAGGGCTGGTGAAATCATAGATCTTGGTGAGAATCTATAACTGTCACGTTAAGAAATCAAGAGTATTATAGAGCAATAGTGATAAAAAAAAACCTATATGGTATTGTTACCGAGACAGGCAGGTTGATCAGTGGAATAGAATTGAAGATCCAGAAATGAACCCACACACCTACGGTCACTTGATCTTTGACAAAGGAGCTAAAACCATCCAGTGGAAAAAAGATAGCATTTTAAACAAATGGTGCTGGTTCAACTGGAGCTCAGTATGTAGAAGAATGCAAATCGATCCATACTTATTACCTTTACAAAGCTTCAGTCCAAGTGGAACAAGGACCTCCACATCAAACCAGATACACTCAAACTAAGAAGAAAAAGTGGGGAAGAGTCTTGAATACATGGGCACTGGGGAAAATTTCTTGAGAAGAACACCAATGGCTTCTGCTCTAAGATCAATAATTGACAAATAGGACTTAAAAATTGAAAAGCTTCTGTAAGGCAAATGACACTGTCATTAGGACCAAATGGTAACCAAAAGATTGTGAAGAGATATTTAGCAATCCTATATCTGATAGAGGGATAATATCCAACATATACAAATAACTCAAGAAGTTAGACTCCAAAGAATCAAACAACCCTAATTAAAATGGGGTACAGATCTAAACAAAAAAATTTTAACTAAGAAATATCGAATGTCTGAGAAGCACCTAAAGAAATGTTCAACATCCTTAGTCATCAGGGAAATGCAAATCAGAATAACCCTGAAACTCTACCTCACACCAGTCAGAATGGCTAAGATCAAAAACACAGGTGACAACAGATGCTGGCAAGGATGTGGAGAAAGAAGAACACTCCTCTATTATTGGTGGAGTGGCAAACTGGTACAATCAGTCTGGAAATTAGTCTGGATGTTCCTCAGAAAGTTAATCATAGCACTACCCAAGCAACCAGTTATACCACTCCTGGGCATATACAGAAACAATGCTCTAACATACAACAAGGACACATGCTTCACTATGTTCATAGTAGCCCTATTTATAATAGCCAGAAGCTGGAAAGAACCCACACGATCTTCAACAGAGGAATGGATACAGAAAATGTGATCCATCTACACAATGGAGTACTACTCGGCTATCATAAACAATGAAATTCACAGGCAAATGGATGGAACTAGAAAATATCATCCTGAGTGAGGTAACTCAATCACAAAAAATAAAAAAAAAACCACCACAAATGACATGCACTCACTGATAAGTGGATATTAGCCTAAAAGCTAGAATTACCCAAGATACAATTCACAGACCCCATGAAACTAAATGTGTGGATGCTTCAGTCCTTCTTAAAAGGGAGAACAAAAATATTCATAGGAGGAGATATGGAGACAAAGTTTGAAACATAGATTGAAGGAATGGCCATTCAGAGCCTGCCCCACCTGGATACACAGCCACCAAAACTAGGTAATTTTGATTAAGCCAAGAAGTGCATGCTGACAGGAGCCTGATACAGCTGTCTCCAGAGGCTCAGCCAGAACATGACAAATACAGAGGTGAATGCTAGCAGCAAACCATTGAACTGAGAACGGGGTCTCTGCTGTAGGAATTAGTGAAAGGAATGAAGGAGCTGAAGGGGCTTAGAATCCCATAAGAACAACAATACTAACCAATAGAGCACCCAGGGACTAAACCACTACCCAAAGACTATGCATGGCCAGACCCATGGCTCTAGCTGCAAATGTAGCAAAGAATGGCCTTGTTGGGACCAATGGGAGGAGAAGCCCTTGGTCCTACCAAGGCTGGATCCCCCAGTGGAGGAGAATGTCGGCGGGGGCTTAGGGAGGATGGCTGGGGAGGGGGAACACCCTTAGTAAAGAAGAGGACGGGGATGGGAGGAGACTTCTGTCTGGGAAACCTGGAAAGGGAATAACATTTGGAAGGCAAATAAAAAATATTCAATGAATATTCTTAATATGTCTGTATTAACACCTCATTGTAGGACACATGGACAATGCTACCAGACAGATAAGAACTGGTGAGGTGGAACTTGTTTAAACCCTAGGAATCTCAGAGATCTGAGATGGCAGGAGTGGAGTTGCTCCCTCCGTTCCTCTAATGCCAGCTCTGAAACGCCTAACTACATCCTCCAACTGAGGTGACTGCTGACACTCAGTCCTGTAGCAAGGCACTTTGAATGCTTTTCCATGCTAATGAGTAATTTTGTTTCACCTTACCCTTCAGCCAATGGCCTTCCCTTCCTATTCGCACATCTTTCCCCCAAATTCTATAATCCCTCATTCTCCCTGAATAGAGCCTGTGTGCTCACATCCACCTCCAATAAAGAAATACGAACAAACTGCTTCATCATAGATCACCATGGAGAAGAAGGTCTTGGCCTGAAATAGCTGTGATGCCAAAATTCTCAAAGAAGGTCTTTTCTCTTCTTTTGCCCCTTCAGCATTAGGCACTCGGTCCTAACTGGCCCAGAATCCTGCCTGTCTCAGACTCCATGCTCTGAAGCCCTGAAGAGAAACATAGATTGAGGGCTCCCCATCCTGGACCCTCCCTAAGCAGAGTGTTGGTGGCATCTAGACACTGCCAGAGGAGAGCACATGTCATCAAGGAAATAAATAAAATGATCATTTAAACAATGAGAAAAAGGTTTGGTCATGAACTAATAACAATTTTATGTTATATATTTAGCAAATGATTGTCTAATTTATGTGTGATTATGTATGTGTTAATTATAAAGAGTTTTTCTATAAAATCAGTTTTTCAGTCATAACAGTTATCAAAAACATGTAAACATGAATTGAATGTGAGCAATTTAATGACCCATTTGTTTACCACTGCTCCACTGACAGTAGACAGACATTTGACTGAGAATGTATGACTAGAAATGGCATTGTCACACCAAAGCAGCAACCTTAAGACCTATGGTTCTAATATGCTCTCTGTTTTCTCCTTGTGCTGATGGAAATGCATCCACATTGTTGGCTCTTGAAGCCTTGCTTTTCAGAAAAGGATAAGCAGAGCAGCCTGTACCACGAGAGTGAAATGTGTATGTTGCTTCTCTAAATCACTGAGACGTAGGGAATTAATTTGAGGCTATAGAGCTGAGTCTAAGCTGACTACCCAAGTCACATCCTTTCTAAAAGGACATTCATAATTACCATTAAGTTTGATTTTGCTTTCTTTGTACTTGTGTCGCTGCTGTATACAGCATACAATGTTGCATTCTGCTTTCTTCACGGGCAATTTTTATACAATGGAAGCTGATTTTTGCATCTTTCATATTTTCCTAGTGTCAAACAAAGATCTGTTCTGTGGATAATGATTTTTATCTTTTATTACTCTAAGAGAGCCAATTACAAGATAGTCATTATTGGCTACATACCTCAAACTTCTGGACATTTATACTATAGCATGGATTTTCCTATACTCATTAACGAAACCATAAAGAAATTAATTTAAAAAGTTACCTCTTAATACTATTTCCCCCATGTCCTTAAACCCAAATAGCCTAACCTTCAGGTATAGGTATCATTGAATACTGTTTTCTGTCAATTTATACCATTCTGCTTCCATAAACCTTAAAAATGAGCCTTGAGGCAATTAATATATATAATCCTGATTATAGTTGGCCCTTTCTAATACACTGCTACCAAATAATTTTTTTCTGTGATTTGTTTTTGATTGCTCTCCACGAATGTCTATTATTCCTGTTGATTCTGGGGTGAAGTATTTCACTTACATTCTTCACTAGTTGAAAAAAAAATACTTCCATCTCAGAAATGCATTATTTATTATTTGAAAATATAAGTTTTTTAATTAAAGGATAAGAGGGTAGGGAAGGAACATGCTCTCTCCTTGAAAATTTCCCTAGCCTCTGGAGTCTGCACTATAATAATAAATGAAGTATGATTTCCCCACCTTGACCTTGAACCTGAACCTCACATTGTGGTAGCACCCATGACAGTGCTCTGTGTTACTTTACTCTGACTTGCTGGTGTCCAGATGTGAAGAAGATTAGATGTTTGCCCTTCCTCTCCCAGAAAATAAAAACTATCTGTAGATTTCAGGACTCAATGCCAATCTGATACGTAACTTCTGCCCTTCCTCTCCCAGAAAATAAAAACTATCTGTAGATTTCAGGACTCAATGCCAATCTGATACGTAACTTCTTCATGAATGTTGGTGTTATTGATTTTCAAGTACTCTGGCTGTTTTCTTAGCAAGAGTGAGAATTTCTTTTTTTTTTTTTTACTTGAGTATTTCTTATATACATTTCGAGTGTTATTCCCTTTCCCGGTTTCCGGGCAAACATCCCCCTCCCCCCTCCCCTTCCTTATGGGTGTCCCCCTCCCAACCCTCCCCCCATTGCCGCCCTCCCCCCATAGACTAGTTCACTGGGGGTTCAGTCTTAGCAGGACCCAGGGCTTCCCCTTCCACTGGTGCTCTTACTAGGATATTCATTGCTACCTATGGGGTCAGAGTCCAGGGTCAGTCCATGTATAGTCTTTAGGTAGTGGCTTAGTCCCTGGAAGCTCTGGTTGCTGGGCATTGTTGTTCATATGGGGTCTTGAGCCCCTTCAAGCTCTTCCAGTTCTTTCTCTGATTCCTTCAACAGGGGACCTATTCTCAGTTCAGTGGTTTGCTGCTGGCATTCGCCTCTATATTTGCTGTATTCTGGCTGTGTCTCTCAGGAGCGATCTACATCCGGCTCCTGTCGGTCTGCACTTCTTTGCTTCATCCATCTTGTCTAATTGGGTGGCTGTATATGTATGGGCCACATGTGGGGCAGGCTCTGAATGGGTGTTCCTTCAGTCTCTGTTTTAATCTTTGCCTCTCTCTTCCCTGCCAAGGGTGTTCTTTTTCCTCATTTAAAGAAGGAGTGAAGCATTCACATTTTGATCATCCGTCTTGAGTTTCGTTTGTTCTAGGGATCTAGGGTAATTCAAGCATTTGGACTAATAGCCACTTATCAATGAGTGCATACCATGTATGTCTTTCTGTGATTGGGTTAGCTCACTCAGGATGATATTTAAGAGTGAGAATTTCTAAAGATTGTTATGTCTTCTTTTCTTTTCTTCTCTTCCTTTGGTTGGCACATATGTATTTCAAATTTTTTAATAGCTTCTTTGCACGTCAGCTATGATTCCATTCTTTCTGTTATTTTCATTCCACCTGTGAAATGTCATCTGATGTACTATGATTGCTCCTGCCTACATTGAGTGATAGCATCCTCAGGTACTTATCTTCTGTTTTTTCACTTTTAACCCATTTCAGTTGTTATGTGAAGGACCAGTCCCTGAAAACAAATCAGTTTTCAGCCAACTTTTATAAATTATATTGCTAATCTTTACATTTTAATTGGAATAGTTAGAACATGGATGTATCAAGGAATCACCAATATATAAAGCTTCTTTGCTTCTTGTTTTAGTTCCATTTTTAGCCTTGGTTTTGTTTGTTGATCTCTGCCTTAGTCAGTATTATCACAACTGTGAAAAGACACCATGACCATGAGGCAACTCTTACCAAAGAAAGCATTTAATTGGGGTTTGCTTATACTTTCAGAGGTTTAGTCTGTTATGATCACAGTGGGAAACATGGCAGCACAGAAGCAGACATGGTACTGAAAAAGTAGCTGAGTATCCTAAAAATTAAGATCTGCAGGTATTGGGAAAAGAAGGATTGACCTAGCATGGACTTTGTGAATTCTCAAAGCACACACCAATGACACCTCCTCCAACAAGGCTACACCACCCAATCCTCAAGTAGTGCTACTCCCTGATGAATATGCAAATATATGAACCTGTGGGGAAGCCATTCATATTCAACCCACCAAATCATCTCTGTCTCAGTCTCTGTCTCTCTGTCTCTCTATCTCTCTGTCTCTCTGTCTCTCTGTCTCTCTGTCTCTCTGTCTCTCTCTCTGTCTCTCTCTCTGTCTCTGTCTCTGTCTCTCTCTCTCTCTCTCTCTCTCTCTCTCTCTCTCTCTCTCTCTTTCCCAAGGCCACTTTTTTCTTTTCTAATACGTGATGTGGCTTTTGTTTAGACTTAAATTCTTAGTTTTCTAGTTCATTAGAAAGTGCACATTGTTGTCTGGGACTGTTAGCAAGTGACTTCAGAATGGTTATTGACGCACAATTTATTGCAAGCTAATAAGCATCAGTTTACCATTTCAAACGAAGTACAGAGATCTCTCATCTCTCAGCCCTTCACACTCTTCTCCCACTCTTTACTGCTATAATTATCTCCCCTACAAATACTTAGAACCACACTGAGCTATACTGGGTTTTGGCAGTGACAGTTAAGCACAATTCAGAAATTCAAAAGAAAGTTTATTGTAATCAATGAAAGTTCTATTTTCAGTGATCTTGTTTCTCTTCCAGTTTGCCAGGTACTCTTTATTATCATTCCATTTCTGACAAGAGGCCTCTTTTAGTCATTTATTTTTTAAGGACAACTGGGCAGTGATGCTTTTCTGGTTCTTCTAACAAAAATGTCCATTATTGCTAAGTGATTTTTTTTTTTTGCTGTTGTTTTCAGCATTTAAAAAAAAACTATGTACATCCAGATTCCATTACCACTTAACTAATTTTCCATCCATATAAAGAATCATATTTTTAGTGGTTTTAAGTATTTTATTTGTCTTTATTTTTTAAGGGGAATGTTTCCTGACTTGACATTAATTGCTTTGGTTCATTTTTCTTAGAAATTTACATAGATTTTTTTATCTATTGATTTCTGTTTTTTACTTTGGAATATTTCAGGAAAAAATGATTTTCAATACATTTAAAACCTCATTCTGTGTTTTTGCCCATGTATATTTTTTTGCACCATGCATATGACTGATGCCCACCAAGGCTAGAGGGTACCCTAGAATGGGAGTTACAGTTACTGATGAGCTGTCAAATGGGAGCTAGGAATCAAAACTGGGTTGTTTACAAGAAAAAGTGCTCTTAACTGATGAATCACCTCTCCAGCTCCCTATGATTTTATTTTGAATGGATCAATTAGCTGTGTGTGTGTGTGTGTGTGTGTGTGTGTGTGTGTGTGTGTGCATGTGCATGGGTGTAAATGTATATTGTATACACATGTATATTGAGGCCAAAGCTAGACATTTGGTATCTTCATCAATTTTTTGCCAGGCTATTTTTTTCAGGACCTTTTAATGGACTTGGGACTTTCTGATTTAGAGTAGCTGGCCAAGAAGCCCAAGAGAGCCTCTTCTCTCTGCCTCCCAAGCACAGGGATTTCAAACAGTACTATGCTTGACTTTTCACATGGGTTTTAGGGACCAAATTTATTCCTTCCTACTCTCCCAACTGAAACTTTTCCTCAGCCCCTGTAGTTGGCTGATAAACAAAGATTGTAGCTATTATAAAATATTTATTACTCGCTTTAAATAACTCTTTTGCATTGGTTCTAGTATATATTAATTCTTTGTTTCAGGTGAGGTATTTTGAATCTTGCCATATTGAGTAAATCCCTAAGGTCTTTAAACTTGCACATATCATGTTGTCTCCAAATCCAAGTTGAATGCCATGCTTTAGATGGTTCATTTGTACTCCAAAGTAAAGAGGATCCTGCTACCATATGAACAAAGATGGCCAGCTTTCCTATTCAGTTTCCAATGACACCCAAGGGATATATCCCTACTTTTCCTACATGGCTACTCTTGTCATCATGCAGTTTTTATTCTTACTGCACTGGAGAAGACCTTTACAGTTGTCTCTGAAACTTCTTCTCACTCTACCCTAGGGGGTAGAAAGACAGACATGTCCATAATTTAAAGGAGAGTAGAGAATATTAGCCTATGTCTCTATTGACAGAATGGGAGAACAGTAAGTCCTATGAAACAAGTTAGATGAAGGGGAGAAAACCATTTTCACTCATGTGTGCAAGCAGTAAGGCAACATTTAGCAGTATGTACTGATGCACTAGAGATGGAGAATGGTGATGACAAGGAAGGCAGAAAGAAATTAACAGGATGTCTTGGGTTGAAGAAGAGTCCCGGGTGAAGATCAAAGTGGAGATGAGGAGAATTATGAAATAGAAATATGGATGGACATGATTAATGGACACAATATATTTTTATATAAGATAATGAATCCCACTAATTTAAATAATGAGTATCCAGAAAATGTAAGTTAAGTAAAAATAAACTGATTTCATAATACATTTTCATTTCAACATAGTAGGATCTATTTTTCACCTTTTATTCAAATATCAAAAAACGATTGAATTTAATAATGGCCATTTAATTCATCCTAGTATGACCATCATATCAGAAAGTCATTACCAAATAGTGCTATCATCATTATTTGAAGTCTGTCAGAAAGTAGATAGTATATAAGGTTATCACTTTACATATGACTTGCTAATTGTGAGGGATATAACCTAGATTCAGTGGAGAGCTCTCTCAGTGGCTTAACTGAGATTAATCTCAGCATCACTTAGTGTCCTTATGTCACATAATGTGCCTCCTGATGTGATGTAAATGAGGCATTTAGCACCTCCTGTGAAGCTTTCTAAACATATAACTTGACACAGTCAAGTCTTTGAATTTACCTTTCCATTTATAGCACAAATAAAAGGTAAAAGAACAAGTTAAATGAGACCTGGAAGCAAATGGGGAAGCTTAGGAGGCAGAAGTTTTGTAGCAGGACTTGGTGGTCTTTTAGTCCAATATATGTGTGTGTACCGTCAAGAAGAGGGCAGGAAACCCACATAACCTCCGTCTTATCTCAGAGGTGCTTCAGAGGTGTTTCTAAACACTCAATTTCAACACAGAAATATATTCTTTTTGATACAAGAATCAATGTTAAGATGAAAATGGCCCACAAGAGTTATTCTTTATGGAGCACTGGCACACACACACACACACACACACACACACACACACACACACACACACACATATGAAAGATACAATCCTTACATGGCAACAGAATTAGAATAAACAACAAGCATAAGATGGGATGCCATGTATATTTTTTTTTTCAAATGGATCTCTTAGGACCACCTTTTGTATATCTCAGATAAAATAATATATACAATCTCCTGGTTTTGTAGTACCCTTCCCCTGGCTGTGAAGAACACCACAGTCACAGGAACTTGATGAGGGAAGGGTTTATTTGGCTTATACTTCCACAAGACAGCCCCTCAAGACAGACGTCACAGCAAGAACTAAGGGCAGAAACCAACAGACAGAACCTAAAGCAGAAATCATGGAGAAACACTCATTCCATAGCTTGCGAAATTACGTTTTTTTATACAACCTCGGACCATCTTCCCCAGGGTAGCATATCTCACAATGGACTGTGCCCTTCCACAGAAATCATTACTCAAGAAAATTTCCCAAAAACATGCTCACAGGCCATTTTGAAGGAGGCAATTCTCAGTAGAGGTTCTTTCTTCTCAAATGATTTTAGTTCACATCAAGTTGACTAAAACAGACCAATACAAATCAACCCCTTATAAATCTGACACATGAGTACATCACTATTAAGACAGAGTTTTTTTTCTGGTTTATTTTTAGTATTTTTTGCTTAAACACAATATAGAAAATGCTGTAACTTTACAAGCTTTCAAGTCCTTTGAAAATTTAAACATTTTTTGTTTTGTTTTTTTCTTTTTTGAGTATTTTTTATTTACAATTCAAATGTTATTCCTGGACATAAGCCCCCTATTCCATCTCCCTCCCCTTCTTCTATAAGGGTGTTCCCCATTCCATCTCCCCGCTTCCTGACCCCCTGACATTCCCCTACATTTGGGGGTCAAGCCTAGGCAGGACCAAGGGCTTCTTTCTCCTTCCATTGGTGGCCAACAAGGCCATCCTCTGCTACATATGCAACTGGAGCCATGGGCCAGTCCATGTACAGTTTTTGGGTAGTGGCTTAGTCCCTGGGAACTCTGGTTGGCATTGTTGTTCTTATGGTGCCTCAAGACCCTTCACGTCTTTCAATCCTTTTTCAAATTCCTCCAACGGGGATCCCATTCTCAGTTCAATGGTTTGCTGCTAGCATTCGCCTCTGTATTTGATATGCCCTGGCTGTGTCACTCAGAAGACAGCTATATCCCTCTCCTTTAGCATGCATTTCTTAGCTTCATCAATCTAATCTATTTTGGTGGCTATATCCATGTGTGGAAGGCTCTGAATGGCAAGTCCTTCAGTAGCTGCTGCAAACTTTGCCTCTATATCCCCACCTATGAATACTTCTCTTCTACCTTTTAAGAAGGAGTGAAGCATCCTCACTTCGGTATTCCCTTTTGAGGTTCACATTGTCTGTAGATTGTATCTTGGATAATTAGAGCTTTTGGGATAGTATCCACTTATCTGCGAGTGCATACCATGTGTGTTTTTCTGTGATTGTGTTACCTCACTCCAGATGATATTTTCTAGTTCAATCCATTTGCCTATAAATTTCATGTAGTCATTGTTTTTGATAGCTGAGTAGTACTCTATTGTGTAGATGTACCACATTTTCTGTATCCATTCTTCTGTTGAAGGGCATCTGGGTTCTTTCCAGCTTCTGGCTATTATAAATAAGGCTTCTATGAACACAACGGAGCATGTGGCTTTATTTATGTTAGAGCATCTTTTGGGTATATGTCCAGGAAACATATAGCTGGGTCCTCAGGTAGTGCACTGTCCAATTTTCTATGGAGACTAAAGCTTGATTTCTAGAGCGATTTTACCAGTTTACAATCCTACCAACAATGGAGGAGTGTTCCTCTTTCTCACATCCTCGCCAGCATCCCTTGTCACCTGAGTTTTGATCTTAGCCATTCTGACTGGTGTGAGGTGGAATCTCAGGATTGTTTTGATTTGCATTTCCATGATGACTAAGAATGTTGAGTGTTTCTTTAGATACTTCCCAGATGTTCGATATTCCTCAGCTGAGAATTCTTTGTTTAGTTCTATACCATTTTTTAAATAGGGTTATTTGTCTTTCTGGAGTCTACCTTCTTGAGTTCTTTGTATATTTTGGATATAAGGCCTCTATCTGTTGTAGGATTGGTGAAGATCTTTTCCCAATCTGTTGGTTGCCATTTTGTCCTAATGACAGTGTTCTTTGCCTTACAGAAGATCTGCAGTTTTATCAGGTCCCATTTGTCGATTCTTGATCTTAGAGCATAAGCCATCGCTCCTCTGTTCAGGAAATTTTTCCCAGTGCCCATGTGATTAAGACTCTTCCAAAATTTTCTTCTATTAGTTTGAGTGTATCTGGTTTGATGGGGAGGTCCTTGATCCAATTGGACTTAAGCTTTGTACAGGGTAATAATTTCTTTCTTTATTTCTCCCTTGACCATGTTATCATTGAGTAGAGTGTTGTTCAGTTTCCATGTATATGTGGGCTTTCTGTTGTTATGTTGATATTGAATACCAGCCTTAGTTTGTGGTGATATGATGGAATTCATGGGATTATTTCCATCTTCTTGTATTTGTTTAGGTCCATTTTTGTGACTGATTACATGATCAGTTTTGAAGAAGGTACCTTGAGGTGCTGAGAAGAAGGTATATTCTTTTGTTTTAAGATGAAATGGTCTATAAATATCTGTTAAGTCCATTTGGTTCATATCTTCTGTTAGTTTCTCTATGTCTCTGTGTAATTTCTGTTTTCAAGATCTGTCCATTGATGAGAGTGGGTGTTGAAATCTCTTACTATTGTTGTGTGAGGTGCAATGTGTGCTTTGAGCTCTAGTAAGCTCTCTTGTATGAATGTAGGGGCCCTTATATTTGGAGCATAGATATTTAGGATTGAGAGTTCATCCTGTCCAAGACTGTTCCTTGGTTCCTGTGTCCTGAGGGCTCTGGGAGGGTCCCACTGAGTAGAAGTGGTGGTCTCACCTGTGTGCTCAGGTGATCTCAGATTTCTTGGCGGGATCTGGGTACCCAGAGCTTTGGCACAGAGACAGCTCTGGGCACTGACTTATTTTCTAACTTGTGTTTTTCTTCCAAGAGCTCTTTATTTGGTTTTGATAAATAAAATTTACTTTTTTATTTTTAGATGTAGAACATTTTTACTGCATGTTATGTATGTGTACCATGTTTGTGCAGTATTGCAAAGGTCAGAAGAAGACCTCGGATCTCCTGTGATTAGAGGTACAGACATTTGTAAGCTGCAATATAAGTGGGAATCAAATTTGTCTCCTCTGAAAGAGCAGGCAGTGTTCTTAACTGTTGGGCTATCTCTCCAACCACCTTATTTTCTGTAATCCCTTTTTTGTTGAGAAAATTATTTTCTAGAAAGTTGTGTAATGTGTCACAAGTTACTGCTCATAGAAATGGAGTTGAGATTTGTGCCTACTTCTTTTTTTTTCTTTTTCTTTTTTATTAACTTGAGAATTTCTTATATACATTTCGAGTGTTATTCCCTTTCCCGGTTTCCGGGCAAACATCCCCCTCCCCCCTCCCCTTCCTTATGAGTGTTCCCCTCCCAACCCTCCCCCCATTGCCGCTCTCCCCCCATAGACTAGTTCACTGGGGGTTCAGTCTTAGCAGGACCCAGGGCTTCCCCTTCCACTGGTGCTCTTACTAGGATATTCATTGCTACCTATGGGGTCAGAGTCCAGGGTCAGTCCATGTATAGTCTTTAGGTAGTGGCTTAGTCCCTGGAAGCTCTGGTTGCTTGGCATTGTTGTACTTTTGGGGTCTTGAGCCCCTTCAAGCTCTTCCAGTTCTTTCTCTGATTCCTTCAATAGGGGACCTATTCTCAGTTCAGTGGTTTGCTGCTGGCATTCGCCTTTGTATTTGCTGTATTCTGGCTGTGTCTCTCAGGAGCGATCTACATCCGGCTCCTGTCGGTCTGCACTTCTTTGCTTCATCCATCTTGTCTAATTGGGTGGCTGTATATGTATGGGCCACATGTGGGGCAGGCTCTGAATGGGTGTTCCTTAAGTCTCTCTTTTAATCTTTGCCTCTCCCTTCCCTGCCAAGGGTATTCTTTTACCTCATTTAAAGAAGGAGTGAAGCATTCACATTTTGATCATCCGTCTTGAGTTTCGTTTGTTCTAGGGATCTAGGGTAATTCAAGCATTTGGGCTAATAGCCACTTATCAATGAGTGCATACCATGTATGTCTTTCTGTGATTGGGTTAGCTCACTCAGGATGATATTTTCCAGTTCCAACCATTTGCCTACGAATTTCATAAACTCGTTGTTTTTGATAGCTGAGTAATATTTCATTGTGTAGATGTACCACATTTTCTGTATCCATTCCTCTGTTGAAGGGCATCTGGGTTCTTTCCAGCTTCTGGCTATTATAAATAAGGCTGCGATGAACATAGTGGAGCACGTGTCTCTTTTATATGTTGAGGCATCTTTTGGGTATATGCCCAAGAGAGGTATAGCTGGATCCTCAGGCAGTTCAATGTCCAATTTTCTGAGGAACCTCGAGACTGATTTCCAGAATGGTTGTACCAGTCTGCAACCCCACCAACAATGGAGGAGTGTTCCTCTTTCTCCACATTCTCGCCAGCATCTGTTGTCACCTGAGTTTTTGATCTTAGCCAATCGCACTGGTGTGAGGTGAAATCTCAGGGTTGTTTTGATTTGCATTTCCCTTATGACTAAAGATGTTGAACATTTCTTTAGGTGTTTCTCAGCCATTCGGCATTCCTCAGCTGTGAATTCTTTGTTTAGCTCTGAACCCCATTTTTTAATAGGGTTATTTGTTTCCCTGCGGTCTAACTTCTTGAGTTCTTTGTATATTTTGGATATAAGGCCTCTATCTGTTGTAGGATTGGTAAAGATCTTTTCCCAATCTGTTGGTTGCCGTTTTGTCCTAACCACAGTGTCCTTTGCCTTACAGAAGCTTTGCAGTTTTATGAGATCCCATTTGTCGATTCTTGATCTTAGAGCATAAGCCATTGGTGTTTTGTTCAGGAAATTTTTTCCAGTGCCCATGTGTTCCAGATGTTTCCCTAGTTTTTCTTCTATTAGTTTGAGTGTGTCTGGTTTGATGTGGAGGTCCTTGATCCACTTGGACTTAAGCTTTGTACAGGGTGATAAGCATGGATCGATCTGCATTCTTCTACATGTTGCCCTCCAGTTGAACCAGCACCATTTGCTGAAAATGCTATCTTTTTTCCATTGGATGGTTTTGGCTCCTTTGTCAAAAATCAAGTGACCATAGGTGTGTGGGTTCATTTCTGGGTCTTCAATTCTATTCCATTGGTCTATCTGTCTGTCTCTGTACCAATACCATGCAGTTTTTATCACTATTGCTCTGTAATACTGCTTGAGTTCAGGGATAGTGATTCCCCCTGAAGTCCTTTTATTGTTAAGGATAGCTTTAGCTATCCTGGGTTTTTTGTTATTCCAGATGAATTTGCAAATTGTTCTGTCTAACTCTTTGAAGAATTGGATTGGTATTTTGATGGGGATTGCATTGAATCTGTAGATTGCTTTTGGTAAAATGGCCATTTTTACTATATTAATCCTGCCAATCCATGAGCATGGGAGATCTTTCCATCTTCTGAGGTCTTCTTCAATTTCTTTCCTCAGTGTCTTGAAGTTCTTATTGTACAGATCTTTTACTTGCTTGGTTAAAGTCACACCGAGGTACTTTATATTATTTGGGTCTATTATGAAGGGTGTCGTTTCCCTAATTTCTTTCTCGGCTTGTTTCTCTTTTGTATAGAGGAAGGCAACTGATTTATTTGAGTTAATTTTATACCCAGCCACTTTGCTGAATTTGTTTATCAGCTTTAGTAGTTCTCTGGTGGAACTTTTGGGATCACTTAAATATACTATCATGTCATCTGCAAATAGTGATATTTTGACCTCTTCTTTTCCGATCTGTATCCCTTTGATCTCCTTTTGTTGTCTGATTGCTCTGGCTAGAACTTCAAGAACTATATTGAATAAGTAAGGAGAGAGTGGGCAGCCTTGTCTAGTCCCTGATTTTAGTGGGATTGCTTCAAGTTTCTCTACATTTAGTTTAATGTTAGCAACTGGTGTGCTGTATATGGCTTTTACTATGTTTAGGTATGGGCCTTGAATTCCTATTCTTTCCAGGACTTTTATCATGAAGGGGTGTTGAATTTTGTCAAATGCTTTCTCAGCATCTAATGAAATGATCATGTGGTTCTGTTCTTTCAGTTTGTTTATATAATGGATCACGTTGATGGTTTTCCGTATATTAAACCATCCCTGCATGCCTGGGATGAAGCCTATTTGATCATGGTGGATGATTGTTTTGATGTGCTCTTGAATTCGGTTTGCCAGAATTTTATTGAGTATTTTTGCGTCGATATTCATAAGAGAAATTGGTCTGAAGTTCTCTTTCTTTGTTGTGTCTTTGTGTGGTTTAGGTATAAGAGTAATTGTGGCTTCGTAGAAGGAATTCGGTAGGGCTCCATCTGTTTCAATTTTGTGGAATAGTTTGGATAACATTGGTATGAGGTCTTCTATGAAGGTTTGATAGAATTCTGCACTAAACTCGTCTGGACCTGGGCTCTTTTTGGTTGGGAGACCTTTAATGACTGCTTCTATTTCCTTAGGAGTTATGGGGTTGTTTAACTGGTTTATCTGTTCCTGATTTAACTTCGATCCCTGGTATCTGTCTAGGAAATTGTCCATTTCCTGAAGATTTTCAAATTTTGTTGAATATAGGTTTTTATAGTAAGATCTGATGATTTTTTGAATTTCCTCTGAATCTGTAGTTATGTCTCCCTTTTCATTTCTGATTTTGTTAATTTGGACGCACTCTCTGTGTCTTCTCGTTAGTCTGGCTAAGGTTTATCTATCTTGTTGATTTTCTCAAAGAACCAACTTTTGGTTCTGTTGATTCTTTCTATGGTCCTTTTTGTTTCTACTTGGTTGATTTCAGCTCTGAGTTTGATTATTTCCTGCCTTCTACTCCTCCTGGGTGTATTTTTTTCTTTTTGTTCTAGAGCTTTTAGGTGTGCTGTCAAGCTGCTGACATATGCTCTTTCCTGTTTCTTTCTGCAGGCCCTCAGCGCTATGAGTTTTCCTCTTAGCACAGATTTCATTGTGTCCCATAAGTTTGAGTATGTTGTATCTTCATTTTCATTAAATTCAAAAAATTTTTTAATTTCTTTCTTTATTTCTTCCTTGACCAGGTTATCATTGAGTAGAGCATTGTTCAATTTCCACGTATATGTGGGCATTCTTCCCTTATTGTTATTGAAGACCAGTTTTAGGCTGTGGTGTTCCGATAGCACGCATGGCATTATTTCTATCTTTCTGTACCTGTTGAGGCCCGTTTTTTGACCAATTATATGGTCAATTTTGGAGAAAGTACCATGAGGAGCTGAGAAGAAGGTATATCCTTTTGCTTTAGGATAGAATGTTCTATAAATATCCGTTAAGTCCATTTGGCTCATGACTTCTCTTAGTCTGTCGACATCACTGTTTAATTTCTGTTTCCATGATCTGTCCATTGATGACAGTGGGGTGTTGAAATCTCCCACTATTGTTGTGTGAGGTGCAATGTGTGTTTTGAGCTTTAGTAAGGTTTCTTTTACGTATGTAGGTGCCCTTGTATTAGGGGCATAGATATTTAGGATTGAGAGTTCATCTTGGTGGATTTTTCCTTTGATGAATATGAAGTGTCCTTCCTTATCTTTTTTGATGACTTTTAGTTGGAAATTGATTTTATTTGATATTAGAATGGCTACTCCAGCTTGCTTCTTCTGACCATTTGCTTGGAAACTTGTTTTCCAGCCTTTCACTCTGAGGTAGTGTCTGTCTTTGTCTCTGAGGTGTGTTTCCTGTAGGCAGCAGAATGCAGGGTCCTCGTTGCGTATCCAGTTTGTTAATCTATGTCTTTTTATTGGGGAGTTGAGGCCATTGATATTGAGAGATATTAAGGAATAGTGATTATTGTTTCCCTTTATATTCATATTTGGATGTGAGGTTATGTTTGTGTGCTTTCATTCTCTTTGTTTTGTTGCCAAGACGATTAGTTTCTTGCTTCTTCTAGGGTATAGCTTGCCTCCTTATGTTGGGCTTTACCATTTATTATCCTTTGTAGTGCTGGATTTGTAGAAAGATATTGTGTAAATTTGGTTTTGTCATGGAATATCTTGGTTTCTCCATCTATGTTAATTGAGAGTTTTGCTGGATACAGTAACCTGGGCTGGCATTTGTGTTCTCTTAGGGTCTGTATGACATCAGTCCAGGATCTTCTGGCCTTCATAGTTTCTGGCGAGAAGTCTGGTGTGATTCTGATAGGTCTCCCTTTATATGTTACTTGACCTTTTTCCCTTACTGCTTTTAATATTCTTTCTTTATTTTGTGCGTTTGGTGTTTTGACAATTATGTGACGGGAGGTGTTTCTTTTCTGGTCCAATCTATTTGGAGTTCTGTAGGCTTCTTGTATGTCTATGGGTATCTCTTTTTTTAGGTTAGGGAAGTTTTCTTCTATGTTTTTGTTGAAGATATTTACTGGTCCTTTGAGCTGGGAGTCTTCACTCTCTTCTATACCTATTATCCTTAGGTTTGATCTTCTCATTGAGTCCTGGATTTCCTGTATGTTTTGGACCAGTAGCTTTTTCCGCTTTACATTATCTTTGACAGTTGAGTCAATGATTTCTATGGAATCTTCTGCTCCTGAGATTCTCTCTTCCATCTCTTGTATTCTGTTGGTGAAGCTTGTATCTACAGCTCCTTGTCTCTTCTTTTGGTTTTCTATACCCAGGGTTGTTTCCATGTGTTCTTTCTTGATTGCTTCTATTTCCATTTTTAATTCCTTCAACTGTTTGATTGTGTTTTCCTGGAATTCTTTCAGGGATTTTTGCGATTCCTCTCTGTAGGCTTCTACTTGTTTATTAATGTTTTCCTGTGTTTCCCTAAGTGTGTTCATGTCTTTCTTGAAGTCCTCCAGCATCATGATCAAATATGATTTTGAAACTAGATCTTGCTTTTCTGGTGTGTTTGGATATTCCATGTTTGTTTTGGTGGGAGAATTGTGCTCCGATGATGCATGTAGTCTTGGTTTCTGTTGCTTGGGTTCCTGCGTTTGCCTCTCGCCATCAGATTATCTCTAGTGTTACTTTGTTCTGCTATTTCTGACAGTGGCTAGACTGTCCTATAAGCCTGTGTGTCAGGAGTGCTGTAGACCTGTTTTCCTCTCTTTCAGTCAGTTATGGGGACAGAGTGTTCTGCTTTCGGGCGTGTAGTTTTTCCTCTCTACAGGTCTTCAGCTGTTCCTGTGGGCCTGTGTCTTGAGTTCACCAGGCAGCTTTCTTGCAGCAGAAAATTTGGTCTTACCTGTGGTCCCGAGGCTCAAGTTCGCTCGTGGGGTGCTGCCCACGGGCTCTCTGCAGCGGCAGCAACCAGGAAGACCTGTGCCGCCCCTTCCGGGAGCTTCAGTGCACCAGGGTTCCAGATGGTCTTTGGCTTTTTCCTCTGGCGTCCGAGATGTGTGTGCAGGGAGCAGTCTCTTCTGGTTTCCCAGGCTTGTCTGCCTCTCTGAAGGTTTAGCTCTCCCTCCCACGGGATTTGGGTGCAGAGAACTGTTTATCCGGTCTGTTTCCTTCATGGTCCAGTGGTGTCTCTGGCAGGGGTCCTGCCGCTCCTGGGCCCTCCCCCACGGGAGCCCAGAGGCCTTATACAGTTTCCTCTTGGGCCAGGGATGTGGGCAGGGGTGAGCAGTGTTGGTGGTCTCTTCCGCTCTGCAGCCTCAGGAGTGCCCACCTGACCAGGCGGTTGTGCCTACTTCTTAACTCTTGAACCATAGTACTGTGTTATCAAAGGGATGTGCCATGAACATAACCAGAGTCCTCTAATCTATCTCCACTTTTATCTGCTACAAGCTCAGCCACATTTTAATCAAGGACAATGAGAAAACTGTCTCAGTGCTCCAAACCTGCAGTTATATTAAAGTACATACTTTGTCCAACTATAATGTCTCACATGGGCGGAAGGTCTGTGTTTGGTGGTCTCTCTAGCATATTGACCTCACTTTCTCTGCATGTAAGTGATGCAAAACATCTTATGCAAGAAGACTGTTTTTGTACATGAGTGTCACACTATAGAGCAAACAGGAACTTAAAGTAAATTACTGGGTTTTGTAGTCATTCAAATGCAGTAAACTCACTTGTTCCATGTGGTTGAGTCAAAGTAATAGGCGGGTACTTTCCTGCCTGTATAGACACCAGGGGACACAACTGAACAAAACTGCTGAATTCCATTGATTCTTTCTGCTACTTTCAAACAATGAGTTCAGCTTTTTGCATTCTTGCCTTTTAAGTAGCTTTGTAATTGTTTTTATTTGTGGGAAAGTTCAACAATGGAAAGTTAGATGACAGGTAGGTAAAGTGTATTATTTTCAAAGGTCTAATTAGATGGATACTTTTAGATGTTGTTAGAAACCAAGGAACCTGACCTTTCTTATTGAGAAGATAAATCTATTATATTGAAAACATTATCTGAGTCTTTGATAAATTACAGGCTAGTCTCACTTGACAGCAACATACATTAGAAAACCAGGGGAAAAAAACTTAATTCACTAACAAACTGTAATTCCCATGTCCATCGCTGAATAATTCTATAAAAGGCACATTAAAACTTCTGTCGGGGCTTGAATCTCTGATATTACAAATAAATGTTGAGGATTTGAGATGATGAAATCTCCCCTATCAGGTTACATACCAGGTGAACAGAGCTCACCGGGAATAGCAGGGTTCAAACCTGCTGGTGATACTCAAGTCTGCAGACGTACATGCTCCTTCTATAATAATGGTATTTATGTTAAATCTATATAATCTCCTGTGTACTTTAAATCATCTCCCAAATGCTTGTAATGTCTAACACAATGCAGTATTCTGGAAATAATTGTCATGTTGTTGCTGAGGGGATAATGACAAGAAAAGGAAAGCTTGCTGCATATTTAATACAGACACAAATTTTCCCCTGCATATTGTGGCTGGTTGAATCCTCCAGTGCATAGTGAAGAGTTAGTGCTAGTTCACCCTCTTCACCTTCTCTCATCTAACATGGTAGTTGTTTGTTATTCTTCTAAAGTACAAAAGGAACCTACAGGGAAACTGTATTGATATTGTTGCTTATGTGCACAGTTGAATTTCCATTGTTTTGGTTGGTGAATAGCACAGTGTTTATGCACAGTTCATACTTAGTGGTGAGTCAGTGAATTACATTAGAGATGTTATAGAGTCGAGGATCTGGACAGACTGTATACATTGAAATACTAGCGTGTTGTCCCCATGGCCTTCAACATGACATTTAATGAAGAAGTCATCTGTTTAATGTTGGAGAATGGCATTATTTTCTAGCAATATTCTAAATGACAGATCTATTTATATAAGAGTTTGTAAAAATTAGCAGGATCTTAAAAGTTAAAGTCCTAATAAATATTAACTATTGCAATTATTTGTATTTCATGTTAAAATTTTCAGAATATTGTCTATTAAGTTGTTACACCCTCATAACAATTCTAGGAGACAGGATGATATTTAGCAGATGATCAAGCTGACATTATTAGGCCATTGTTATTCATCAAACTCTGGTGACATAAGGCTGATGCCTCAGGTTTTCCAACCACTAGTCTAATAATGTTTAATTGTTAAATCTAGGTTTTGATATTCTACCTTTGGCTTTAGACCATCTTTTTTGTCTTGGATCACTGTCATTTTCATCATTGGTCATGTAATAGTCCTAGTCTTCATACCCACATTAAAATCTTTGCTGTACAGTTCTTTACTGGCTTGGATGCATGTGTGGATTCTACTGAGAGTTAAAATGATGGTACTATTCAGACACTAGTTACCAATTACTGGTTTTACTTATAGCTTAGTTATCACTGAAAATGCTACAAGGCAAACACAATGTCCACTCTTGTTTCACAGATGAAGAAATTGAAGTCTAGTGATTCACTGCTAACTTAAGCCCAGGAGGTATAGCCCCAGCTACCAGTTCTTGTTTGTTTTATATTATTATTTATTTTTTCTCTTAATAAATTTATTTGTTCTCTTTACATCACAACTGTTCCCCACCTCCTGCCAGTCTTTTCCTGCATTGTTTCTAAGATTCAGCCAAACCCATAGTTAATCCCTGGTACTCTGTCTTTAAGAAAAAGCTCTGGTGGTCTCATTACAGAACAGCTCTTTTTCTAGTTATTGCTATTCAGAAAACTCATCTGTGCTGAGATTTTAACAGGTGAAATATGCTAGTATGTTATTATCCCAGATAGTGCGTTTCCAGATATCAGAAAGGCTCCAGGCCGGGGTGTTGATTTCTGGCCTGGGAAATCTTTGTCCCTATCCAAAGAAGAATATTTATTCTGCCCATGTTCTCAAGGCACCTTTCACTTGAAAGAGCAAGTCATGATAAATCAAATAAAGCATGTGACTTAAAATTGACTTATTACAAGAAAGATAGGGTTTGGGCATCTCAAAGAGATGGGTATGCATAACCATTATGAGCTTTGGAACACAGGGAAACATTCCAATTTTTCCACAAATTCTGGGACCAAGCAGGATAAACATAAAGTTCAGAGTAAACAGAACAAACATGCAATCCTAAATAATGATTACTCCAAAGGTATACATACCACTTTCTGTGAAAATGTAAAAATTGACCTTTCTGCTTCTTCCAAATTTCAAATGCATGAACTCTTTGAACTTAAAGCAAAGAAACTTGAAATGTGCAAGAGGTCTTGGCTGAATGCATAACCTTGAGCTGTAAGCTCAAACGCATTGATTTACACTGCACTTTAGTTTTCAAATGTGTTTAGGTTCTTGGTTTCTTTTGAGGCACCCCTGAGACCTCTCAGTCTGCTCCCTTCTAATGGACTTGGTTCTGCTTTTCCTCCAGTAAATATTCTAGTCCATCTGGATGCCAGGTTCAGGAGATGGACCCCTGTTGTGCTTTATACAGGAGTGCCTAGGCTTTGATTGCACCGGCCCTGGAGGCTGCAATGATAACGGCCACCCTTAGAGGATGAATCACATATCACAAGAGAAAGGGAAGTGAGCAGGTGGAGAGAGATAATGACACATTTCTGTGGCATCCACACATTATGGCCAAGGAAGTGTTACTTCTATGACACTGAACTCGGAGGTCATGATTTAAAAACAGAAATCAGCTTCATGGCTAGAAGGGAAAGACCAGGAAAGAATGAAAAGGAGAATGATTTGCTGCTTCTCCTACTTTAGAGTCCTCTTTTTCTTAAGGAAATTACCTAATTCTAGCATGAAAACTGAATGAAGAGTTGAACTGGTGAAGAGCCTGGAGGTGTTCAGTACTATAAGTCTCTGATGGCTTATAGAACAGAAACAAAACAAAATGAAACCAAACCAAACCAAACCAAACCAAACCGAAAATCCTCACCAAACTTTGGCCTAATCTGTGGTGTTATTTATGACAGGCTGTGCTATTCTTTTATCTTCCTACAGAGAGAGATGTTTCCAGGAGATGCATTTTCATGCATACCTGCGGTTTGGTGTATGAAATCAGTTTTCTGCCCTCTTACAGGACTGTGACTTTTGAATGAAAAACACTGCCACCCCTCAACCTTATGAGTCACTCCATTTTACAAGCCCCCTCCTCATGCCTCAGTGCTCACTAGAGATTCCTTTGCTTTGCTATGAAGTTCCTCATTGTGGAGCAATGAATAGAGCCTATACATTGCTAGCCTTCACCATTCATCCTGCCTTTGTCTAGAATACTGGGGATCTCTCATAATCTATTTGTATTTCTCAAAGGACAAAGTCTGTTTCAGATGGCTTTCTTGATTTATTGCAGTCTTCACCCCACTATAATACTAAAGTTCATGTTTCAAACTATTGGTTCAAATCAGATCGTCTCTGGTGAGCAAACTTTGGCATTGTTTTGTGAGATGTCTGCCCATGAGAGGATATTTAATCTAAAGCCAGCCTAAAAAAATTCCAGTAACACCATCTATATAGTTTTTGTTCATTTCCTGTTTCTTTTCTTGTCATCCAGACTGCAGGTTCCTTCTAGAAACAAAGAAAAATGGACACCTTGATTGTCTTTCATCCATCACATATTTTCTTGAGATATTTCTGACTCTCATCAATTCCAAAATAACTCAGCCAATGTAAATAGTCAAAAGTAGGCCAGAATAGTTGGTGGGCTCAGTCTTACAATATGTGAATATTCCAGGTCTGTCACTCTTCTCTTGCTCATATGTCAAACTTCTTTTGCTACAGTTTCTGGATGGTCCAAAGTTTCTTATTACATCAGTAATAGCAGAAAAAAGTTTGTGTACTTTTACACTACAAATTGCACACACTAGCGGAGCAGGGCTAACGGAAGTAATCAGAAGTAAGAATAAAAGTTGCCGTTTAGGCCGCTGCAGAGAGCCCCTGGGCAGCACCCCACGAGCAAACCTGAGCCTCAGGACCACAGGAAGTCCCACACCCGCGGATCCCGGCCCGCAGCCGCTCTCTGCTCCCAGACCCGGTGAGAGAGAGACCCAACCGCCTGGTCTGGTGGGCACTCCTGAGGCTGCAGAGCAGAAGAGACCACCAACACTGCTCACCCCTGCCCACATCCCTGGCCCAAGAGGAAACTGTATAAGGCCTCTGGGCTCCCGAGGGGGAGGGCCCAGGAGCAGCAGGACACCTGCCTGAGACACCACCGGAACCTGAAAGAAACAGACCAGATAAACAGTTCTCTGCACCCAAATCCCGTGGGAGGGAGAGCTAAACCTTCAGAGAGGCAGACAAGCCTGGGAAACCAGAAGAGACTGCTCCCTGCACACACATCTGCACACAAAGCCAGAGGAAAAAGCCAAAGACCATCTGGAACCCTGGTGCACTGAAGCTCCCTGAAGGGGCGGCACAGGTCTTCCTGGTTGCTGCCGCTGCAGAGAGCCCGTGGGCAGCACCCCACGAGCGAACTTGAGCCTCAGGACCACAGGTAAGACCAAATTTTCTGCTGCAAGAAAGCTGCCTGGTGAACTCAAGACACAGGCCCACAGGAACAGCTGAAGACCTGTAGAGAGGAAAAACTACACGCCCGAAAGCAGAACACTCTGTCCCCATAACTGACTGAAAGAGAGGAAAACAGGTCTACAGCACTCCTGACACACAGGCTTATAGGACAGTCTAGCCACTGTCAGAAATAGCAGAACAAAGTAACACTAGAGATAATCTGATGGCGAGAGGCAAGCGCAGGAACCCAAGCAACAGAAACCAAGACTACATGCCATCATCGGAGCCCAATTCTCCCACCAAAACAAACATGGAATATCCAAACACACCAGAAAAGCAAGATCTAGTTTCAAAATCATATTTGATCATGATGCTGGAGGACTTCAAGAAAGACATGAACACACTTAGGGAAACACAGGAAAACATTAATAAACAAGTAGAAGCCTACAGAGAGGAATCGCAAAAATCCCTGAAAGAATTCCAGGAAAACACAATCAAACAGTTGAAGGAATTAAAAATGGAAATAGAAGCAATCAAGAAAGAACACATGGAAACAACCCTGGATATAGAAAACCAAAAGAAGAGACAAGGAGCTGTAGATACAAGCTTCACCAACAGAATACAAGAGATGGAAGAGAGAATCTCAGGAGCAGAAGATTCCATAGAAATCATTGACTCAACTGTCAAAGATAATGTAAAGCGGAAAAAGCTACTGGTCCAAAACATACAGGAAATCCAGGACTCAATGAGAAGATCAAACCTAAGGATAATAGGTATAGAAGAGAGTGAAGACTCTCAGCTCAAAGGACCAGTAAATATCTTCAACAAAAACATAGAAGAAAACTTCCCTAACCTAAAAAAAGAGATACCCATAGACATACAAGAAGCCTACAGAACTCCAAATAGATTGGACCAGAAAAGAAACACCTCCTGTCACATAATTGTCAAAACACCAAACGCACAAAATAAAGAAAGAATATTAAAAGCAGTAAGGGAAAAAGGTCAAGTAACATATAAAGGGAGACCTATCAGAATCACACCAGACTTCTCGCCAGAAACTATGAAGGCCAGAAGATCCTGGACTGATGTCATACAGACCCTAAGAGAACACAAATGCCAGCCCAGGTTACTGTATCCAGCAAAACTCTCAATTAACATAGATGGAGAAACCAAGATATTCCATGACAAAACCAAATTTACACAATATCTTTCTACAAATCCAGCACTACAAAGGATAATAAATGGTAAAGCCCAACATAAGGAGGCAAGCTATACCCTAGAAGAAGCAAGAAATTAATCGTCTTGGCAACAAAACAAAGAGAATGAAAGCACACAAACATAACCTCACATCCAAATATGAATATAAAGGGAAACAATAATCACTATTCCTTAATATCTCTCAATATCAATGGCCTCAACTCCCCAATAAAAAGACATAGATTAACAAACTGGATACGCAACGAGGACCCTGCATTCTGCTGCCTACAGGAAACACACCTCAGAGACAAAGACAGACACTACCTCAGAGTGAAAGGCTGGAAAACAACTTTCCAAGCAAATGGTCAGAAGAAGCAAGCTGGAGTAGCCATTCTAATATCAAATAAAATCAATTTCCAACTAAAAGTCATCAAAAAAGATAAGGAAGGACACTTCATATTCATCAAAGGAAAAATCCACCAAGATGAACTCTCAATCCTAAATATCTATGCCCCAAATACAAGGGCACCTACATACGTAAAAGAAACCTTACTAAAGCTCAAAACACACATTGCACCTCACACAACAATAGTGGGAGATTTCAACACCCCACTCTCATCAATGGACAGATCATGGAAACAGAAATTAAACAGTGATGTCGACAGACTAAGAGAAGTCATGAGCCAAATGGACTTAACGGATATTTATAGAACATTCTATCCTAAAGCAAAAGGATATACCTTCTTCTCAGCTCCTCATGGTACTTTCTCCAAAATTGACCATATAATTGGTCAAAAAACGGGCCTCAACAGGTACAGAAAGATAGAAATAATGCCATGCGTGCTATGGGACCACCACGGCCTAAAACTGGTCTTCAATAACAATAAGGGAAGAATGCCCACATATACGTGGAAATTGAACAATGCTCTACTCAATGATAACCTGGTCAAGGAAGAAATAAAGAAAGAAATTAAAAACTTTTTAGAATTTAATGAAAATGAAGATACAACATACTCAAACTTATGGGACACAATGAAAGCTGTGCTAAGAGGAAAACTCATAGCGCTGAGTGCCTGCAGAAAGAAACAGGAAAGAGCATATGTCAGCAGCTTGACAGCACACCTAAAAGCTCTAGAACAAAAAGAAGCAAATACACCCAGGAGGAGTAGAAGGCAGGAAATAATCAAACTCAGAGCTGAAATCAACCAAGTAGAAACAAAAAGGACCATAGAAAGAATCAACAGAACCAAAAGTTGTTTCTTTGAGAAAATCAACAAGATAGATAAACCCTTAGCCAGACTAACTAGAGGACACAGAGAGTGTGTCCAAATTAACAAAATCAGAAATGAAAAGGGAGACATAACTACAGATTCAGAGGAAATTCAAAAAATCATCAGATCTTACTATAAAAACCTATATTCAACAATATTTGAAAATCTTCAGGAAATGGACAATTTCCTAGACAGATACCAGGGATCGAAGTTAAATCAGGAACAGATAAACCAGTTAAACAACCCCATAAATCCTAAGGAAATAGAAGTAGTCATTAAAGGTCTCCCAACCAAAAAGAGCCCAGGTCCAGACGGGTTTAGTGCAGAATTCTATCAAACCTTCATAGAAGACCTCATACCAATGTTATCCAAACTATTCCACAAAATTGAAACAGATGGAGCCCTACCGAATTCCTTCTACGAAGCCACAATTACTCTTATACCTAAACCACACAAAGACACAACAAAGAAAGAGAACTTCAGACCAATTTCCCTTATGAATATCGACGCAAAAATACTCAATATAATTCTGGCAAACCGAATTCAAGAGCACATCAAAACAATCATCCACCATGATCAAGTAGGCTTCATCCCAGGCATGCAGGGATGGTTTAATATACGGAAAACCATCAACGTGATCCATTATATAAACAAACTGAAAGAACAGAACCACATGATCATTTCATTAGATGCTGAGAAAGCATTTGACAAAATTCAACACCCCTTCATGATAAAAGTCCTGGAAAGAATAGGAATTCAAGGCCCATACCTAAACATAGTAAAAGCCATATACAGCACACCAGTTGCTAACATTAAACTAAATGTAGAGAAACTTGAAGCAATCCCACTAAAATCAGGGACTAGACAAGGCTGCCCACTCTCTCCCTACTTATTCAATATAGTTCTTGAAGTTCTAGCCAGAGCAATCAGACAACAAAAGGAGATCAAAGGGATACAGATCGGAAAAGAAGAGGTCAAAATATCACTATTTGCAGATGACATGATAGTATATTTAAGTGATCCCAAAAGCTCCACCAGAGAACTACTAAAGCTGATAAACAACTTCAGCAAAGTGGCTGGGTATAAAATTAACTCAAATAAGTCAGTTGCCTTCCTCTATACAAAAGAGAAACAAGCCGAGAAAGAAATTAGGGAAACGACACCCTTCATAATAGACCCAAATAATATAAAGTACCTCGGTGTGACTTTAACCAAGCAAGTAAAAGATCTGTACAATAGGAACTTCAAGACACTGAGGAAAGAAATTGAAGAAGACCTCAGAAGATGGAAAGATCTCCCATGCTCATGGATTGGCAGGATTAATATAGTAAAAATGGCCATTTTACCAAAAGCAATCTACAGATTCAATGCAATCCCCATCAAAATACCAATCCAATTCTTCAAAGAGTTAGACAGAACAATTTGCAAATTCATCTGGAATAACAAAAAACCCAGTATAGCTAAAGCTATCCTCAACAATAAAAGGACTTCAGGGGGAATCACTATCCCTGAACTCAAGCAGTATTACAGAGCAATAGTGATAAAAACTGCATGGTATTGGTACAGAGACAGACAGATAGACCAATGGAATAGAATTGAAGACCCAGAAATGAACCCACTCACCTATGGTCACTTGATTTTTGACAAAGGAGCCAAAACCATCCAATGGAAAAAAATAGCATTTTCAGCAAATGGTGCTGGTTCAACTGGAGGTCAACATGTAGAAGAATGCAGATCGATCCATGCTTATCACCCTGTACAAAGCTTAAGTCCAAGTGGATCAAGGACCTCCACATCAAACCAGACACACTCAAACTAATAGAAGAAAAACTAGGGAAGCATCTGGAACACATGGGCACTGGAAAAAATTTCCTGAACAAAACACCAATGGCTTATGCTCTAAGATCAAGAATCGACAAATGGGATCTCATAAAACTGCAAAGCTTCTGTAAGGCAAAGGACACTGTGGTTAGGACAAAACGGCAACCAACAGATTGGGAAAAGATCTTTACCAATCCTACAACAGATAGAGGCCTTATATCCAAAATATACAAAGAATTCAAGAAGTTAGACCGCAGGGAAACAAATAACCCTATTAAAAAATGGGGTTCAGAGCTAAACAAAGAATTCACAGCTGAGGAATGCCGAATGGCTGAGAAACACCTAAAGAAATGTTCAACATCTTTAGTCATAAGGGAAATGCAAATCAAAACAACCCTGAGATTTCACCTCACACCAGTGCGATTGGCTAAGATCAAAAACTCAGGTGACAGCAGATGCTGGCGAGGATGTGGAGAAAGAGGAACACTCCTCCATTGTTGGTGGGATTGCAGACTGGTAAAACCATTCTGGAAATCAGTCTGGAGGTTCCTCAGAAAATTGGACATTGAACTGCCTGAGGATCCAGCTATACCTCTCTTGGGCATATACCCAAAAGATGCCTCAACATATAAAAGAGACTCGTGCTCCACTATGTTCATCGCAGCCTTATTTATAATAGCCAGAAGCTGGAAAGAACCCAGATGCCCTTCAACAGAGGAATGGATACAGAAAATGTGGTACATCTACACAATGGAATATTACTCAGCTATCAAAAACAACGAGTTTATGAAATTCGTAGGCAAATGGTTGGAACTGGAAAATATCATCCTGATTGAGCTAACCCAATCACAGAAAGACATACATGGTATGCACTCATTGATAAGTGGCTATTAGCCCAAATGCTTGAATTACCCTAGATCCCTAGAACAAACGAAACTCAAGACGGATGATCAAAATGTGAATGCTTCACTCCTTCTTTAAATGAGGAAAAAGAATACCCTTGGCAGGGAAGGGAGAGGCAAAGATTAAATCAGAGACTTAAGGAACACCCATTAAGAGCCTGCCCCACATGTGGCCCATACATATACAGCCACCCAATTAGACAAGATGGATGAAGCAAAGAAGTGCAGACCGACAGGAGCCAGATGTAGATCGCTCCTGAGAGACACAGCCAGAATACAGCAAATACAGAGGCGAATGCCAGTAGCAAACCACTGAACTGAGAATAGGTCCCCTATTGAAGGAATCAGAGAAAGAACTGGAAGAGCTTGAAGGGGCTCGAGACCCCAAAAGTACAACAATGCCAAGCAACCAGAGCTTCCAGGGACTAAGCCACTACCTAAAGACTATACATGGACTGACCCTGGACTCTGACCCCATAGGTAGCAATGAATATCCTAGTAAGAGCACCAGTGGAAGGGGAAGCCCTGGGTCCTGCTAAGACTGAACCCCCAGTGAACTAGTCTATGGGGGGCGGGCGGCAATGGGGGGAGGGTTGGGAGGGGAACACCCATAAGGAAGGGGAGGGGGGAGGGGGATGTTTGCCCGGAAACCGGGAAAGGGAATAACACTCGAAATGTATATAAGAAATACTCAAGTTAATAAAAAAAAAATTGCACACACATTGAAATAGACCTGTCTTATAGACCTATACTTAAAGCACCCTAGGATAGACAGAAAGAATATTTTTTGGCTCAAGAGCAAAATATACTTCATATAAAGTTTATATATTTTTGGTATTAATATAATCATAACCTGTTAGAGAAATACAGTACTGTGGCAATTGAATGTTTTTATTTATATTAATACAATGCATAAAGTCATGCATAAAATATATTATTAAAACAAGTAAAGATCGATCATTGTCCATATAGCACATTTTAACATATGCTTAAGAATCAAGATAATCATTTACATTACATCAGACCAAAACAGAATAAAGCTAGGAACCAAGAAGAAGTCACCCTATAGAAACTAAGGTGTAACATTTAACAAATTATCATTTATTTATTTATTTATTTATTTATTTATGCTAGCTGGCCTGAACTTACTATATGGACCAGGTTGACTTTAAAATCAGAGGCCTTCTACCTCTGTCTCCAGAATGCTGAATGTATCCAGCAATATGGACAAAATATCAAATGAACAATGTGTCATTAAAGAAACCAGACAGGAAATTCTGGAAAAATTATAATCAAGAGAGGAAAATTATATAACTTCCCACATCATCTCTCCTATAGTCAAAGCAGTTAAAAGGCAAGTTCACAGTGATGAGTATTTATGTTAAAATTTTTAGGTTACCTCAAGTAAATAACTGACTACTTTTCTCAGTTAGAGTTACTGTTGCCGTGATGAGACATCACAACCAAAGCGCACTGAGGAGTACAGGATTTATTTGGCTTATGATTCTACACCACAGTTCATTATCACAAGAAGTTAGGACAGGAATTCCACTAGAGTAGGAACATGGAATAAGGAGCTAATCCAGAGGCCATGGAGAGGTATTGCTTACTCATTTGCTCTCTTGGTTTACTCACAGTGCTTTCTCATAGAACCCAGACCCACCACAAATGGGCTGGCCCCTCCCCCATTACTCATTAATTAAGAAAATGTTCCACAGGCTTGTCTACAGCCTGCTATTATGGGGGCATTTTCTTCATTGAGATTTCCTCCTCTCACATGACTTTAGCTAGTATCAAGTTGACATAAAACTGTCCAGCCCACTACTTATACCAAAATCTTAGGAAAAACAAGAAGGAGCCATAATTTAACTAATTCGGTGACAAGAGGTAAATAATGAGTATCAAGGCAGAAATTAATGAAATAGACACTAAAAGTAAAACAAAGAACAACACATGAAAAGCATCAAAAGGAACTCATATCTTTGAAAGAAACAAACACGATTGAAATACCCCATCTAATTAACCTAAAGAAATAGTAGACAGAAATTAATAAAGTTATAGTTTAAAAAGGTAATACTACAACATGTAACAATGAAATGTAGAGGATCATTTGGGAATGATTTGAAACCCGGTTCTTTAATCTGGGAACATTAACTCAGGGTAATACAAACAACAACATACAGATCTATAACGAGCAAGAGATGGAAACAGTAATAAAATTTCCTAATATAGGCACGTCCAAAATTGGAAAGATTGACTTTTAAATTTGACCAAACATTTAATAGTGAACACCCAAGTTCCTTACTCTATAAACTCTAAATGAAGTGAACCCCAACAATTTGTTTGGTGATACCATCATTACTTTTATACCCAAACTGGAAACAGACAGTGACAAAAAGAAAACCAAGCCATATTCCATGGTGATTGCAGATGCGAAATTTCTCTATAAAAATTTACAAACTGAATAAAAACCTATATTTGGAAGAGCATAAACTGTAACCAACTTTGTTTCATCCTGTCTGCACAACAATGTTTAATATACAGACATCAATAAATGTCATACAGCATGTAAATAAACCTAAAAATAGAGCATAATCGTTACAATAGATAGGTTTTTTAGAATTCCCAACATCCCTTCATGATAAAATCCTCAAAGAAACAAAATTAGAATGAACATTATTCAATTCTTTAAGGAATATACACAACGAACCCTTATTCAATACTAGACTCAATGAGAAAAAATGGGAATCATCTCCTCTAAAATCAAGAATGATGAGAATGTGTCTTTTCTCTCTAAGTTTACTTAGTGTAGTAATATTTGAAGTCTTAAGCAATAACTTATAAGGAAGAAATAAAATACCACTGGGAGAAGAAGAAATCAGGTTATTCTTAATTACAGGTAATTCAATGCTATACTGAAAGGACCTCAGAATAGACTTCACCAGAAAACTCTCCAACATTAAAAACCCACTCACCAAAGTAGTAAGAAAAAAGTCAATATGCACATAAAAAATTTTTGTATAGATACACGAGTAATAAAATTTTTGGGAAAGCAGGAAAAAAAATCCCCATTCATAATTGTTCCAAAAAATCTAACCAAGAAGATGAAAAAACCTCTAAATGAGAATTGCGTTAAATAGAATAAAATATTAGAATATGCAAAGCCCTCATGCTCATGGAGTGATGTCATTGATACTGTGAAGGTGGCTGTATTTCTGACAGCAAGACTCTGAATCCCCTTCGGAATTCCACTGACATCCTTTACAAGAGTAGAATAGAACAATCCTAAAATCCACATGTAAACATAAAAGACCTGAGTAGCCAATGCAATACTAGATGAAAAGAACAAAGCTGGAGGCATCACAATATTTTTCTCAAGTTGTATTACTGACACATGGTGTTAAAAAGCAGAAAAACAGAAGTATAGACCAATTCTATTAGAAGAGAGGATCCAGAAATACCACATCTGTAGCCACATAATCTTTCACAAATGTATCCAGAACCGATGGAGAAAAGATAGGTTTTCAACAAATGTTGCTGAGTAAAAAGATATCCTCATATAAAAGGATAAAATTACATATGTACCTTCCACTCCACACAAAAATAAACTTAAATGTTAGCCTTGAAAATTCGGAACTACTAGAGGGAAACAGAGGCAAATCATTTCAAGACATTGATGTCAGTCCAAAAGAGGACTTCACTAGTACTAGAATTAATCTCAATAATTGACAAATAGGATCAGATGGAGTTAAAAACCCTTCACAGCAAAGAAAGCAAGTATGAGAGTGAAGCAGCAGCTACAGAATGTGAGAGTCCCTGCCCCCTTTATCTCCAAATGGCCATTATTATCTGAAGCCTAAAGAAAATTCCACATTTAAGCAACCTCTCTGATAGTGTCCAAATAATAAATGTAATGAATAATTTAATGGGCAATTCTCAAAGGAAGAAGCATAAATGTTTAATAAATATTGGAACATGTGCTCTATATTCTTAACCAGCAAAAAACAAAAACAAAAAACAAATTGAAACAGAAAACCCTACAATGAAAAGACTCTAAAACACCTATAAATTAAACTAAACTACATTGAGATTTCATTTCACCTTAGTCAGAATGGCTGCCAACAAGAAGACAAATGAAAATAAATGCTGGTGAAAATATGTGGCCTTATATCCAGCTGGTGGCCACAAGGAAACTCAGTGTTGTTTCTGAAAAGGTTAAGGGAAGAGGGAATTCTAAACGGAACATATGTAAGAGAGGAAGGAGACTAATGGATATGATGTGAAAAAGAAGGAGTGTCTGTTTTCGGTGAGGAAAGGTACCAGTAATAAGCAGGAAGATGGGTGATGGGAGGTGTGACCAATAAGAACAAAGTATAATTATATGTATGTGCAAAAATAAAAATATCACAATGAATTTTATTTCTTAGCATGGTATTCAAAAATAATAATGAAATGCCAACCATATCATTATGGAGATTAATGGAGATACTGATTTTAACCAGTCTTATGTATTACTTATGAGGAGTCTAAAGAAAGTGACTTTTGTAAAAATATTTCTGGGTTGAGATGGAGTATACACTATTGAAGGAAAATGGGACACAGGTTTGGAAGTGATTATCTTATACTTCAGTCAGTAAGCTTTGATTCTGAGGATAGAGATGTTCAGAAAAATACTAGGGAATTTGTTAAAAATCACCTAGCTATGGACAAAAACCTAACATTTAACAATTTTTAGGTATAAATAATATTTTTAATAATTACCTATTAGTAAAATCAATACATTATTAGAAGTCAGTAACTGAGAGAAAAATGAGCTCTTGTATTTGAAAGAGAGGAGTTTCATCAATAATACATCACCATCCTGTCTACTTTGATACATTTTATTCTTGAAGCTTCCACATGAGGTGTACAAGGGAACTCTTGTAATTTGTGTGGGCTCACTGGTGATCCCAGCAGTGAGCAGTTATGAACGTGCAATGGAAGCTCCCAGGGAGAGGGCATCATCTCAAACTAATAAAATCCCTTTCCAGGGGATGACTTGAAATAGAAGAATTTTCAATCTTAAGTTGAAGTGTTGGGTAGTGTCTCAGTGCTAAGGAGTCATTAATATCTGCCAAGAGAGCATGTTGCTTGGGGCACAGGACTAAGGTCTGAACCAAGAGTAAGACTAAGCACTAGAAATATACAGGGATGCTCAGTGAGACTTGTGGAAAATATACACATTGATCCACTCTAGTTTAGAGGCCAAAGAATGGCTTTAACTTGGAGAACATGGGTGTCTAGAACTTTTCAAAGAACCTATGTAATATTGTTCTTCTATATAAATATAAAAGCTCCTGAAACAGCTAGATCATGAGTAGACAGAGTAACTCATTATACTACTGGATCAGTGGAGACTTGCTATGAAACGCTCAGTCCATAAGTGTGTCACCAAAGATATGAGTGTTTATGTAGGTTTCTTAGAGGGGGTGTGTAAAGATGCATATGTGGTATATTCCATGCATATGCTTTGTTCCTTGCATATGAACTGTGGTTTATATATATATGTGTGATTTGAACATGTGTGTAGTGTTGTGTGAAGTAGGTGTGTGGTGCATATTCTGTGCTATTTACATGCAATCTATGGTATATGATAATTCTATGAAATATATGTCGTGTACATTTCGTGTATGCATTCTGCTTCTACAAATTCATATGTAATGAACAGTGATGAAGTTGATGTCTGTGTGGCCACAAAAGGTAGCCTGGTTCCCGGTTGAGCTAAGGCTAGAAACCCTGAAGGAATGGCAGGAAGTTTTGCCTTTTCCCAGGCACCAGGCCCCTGTCCCTAGCTGCAGCCCCCCCATAGATTATGGCCATCAGTCATGTAAGGGCAACATCTTTGGATAGAAAATCAAAGCTAAAAGCAACATAATAATGACAATGCCTGGCATTGATCTGTGGCCTGGACTCTGTATGCACACAGCACAGTCATTTCCATGGTCCCCACTTGTGGTTAAGGAAATAGCATTGGGAAGCTTTCTTTGGCAAAGAGGAGGACTTTCTGCAGTGAGGAGCAGAGCCAGTACTTGTAGCAGGGAGTTTTTGATCCTACAAAGAATCTTTTTAATTAGGAAATGCTTCCTCAATTGGCCGTGTACTTTTTTCTCTTGTTTTAGAAGCAGGGTTACAAACATCAAGAGGAAGGAAAGGGAATTTGCAGCTTCTGTTCTTCCTTTCTCTGGTCCTAAGGTTGCCCTTACTGAGGTCCGGGTCAGGCCTATTGTCAAAAACTTCACAATGTCATAGTTCCAGCCCAAGGGGCAAGTAAATGAAAGGAAGAAAAGCCATTTTTAGTTCCTAAAATATGTTTTAACAGAAACAAGGATGACAAAAGCTATCATCATCAAAAAAAATATTGATTCTTATGTGTGAGAATCATTGCGTGAACAAGTACTTTCCATCGGTCCCACTAGTGGTAACATAACAAGAAGTCACTTAAATCCCCAAACTGAAGTTCTAAGGAATCTTAACTTGATATTCTTCAAAGTTCTCTGAGAAGTTAAACAAACATCCTTCAGTATCTTATGGCAAAACTTGCTTTAAAATCTGTAATTTTCTGATTTTTTCCACTACCCTATTTTGCTTCAATGGTTGAAATAATGGAGGCAAATCAAAGGAAAAGAATGGAAATTATCTGGGAGAATTACTGCTTCCTTCAAACTTCTATTTCTGTTCTATCCACAGCCACAGCTTTAGAAGAAATAGCTCTAATAAGGTACATTGTGACCATGTGTTCTAGACACTAGGCACATTGTACTGATAAAAATACACTGATAATACTAGGAAATCGGGGGCCTCTGCGTGGGACAGATAGCATCTTGAGGTCAGAAATGAAAATAAATCTTCTTTGTGTTCAGTGTTTAGAAGGCTGGATGCAGTACCATTTCTCATATTAAAAAGAAACAGATAATTAGAAGTGCTTACTTGGAATGTAATGATTTCTCTCCTCTTTTATGCTGGCCTTGCCACAGCTGTGGCCATTATTGCCAAATGTCCCATCTGTTATCATCCATCACAGGCTTTACTAGGGTGGAACCACGTGTGTAGCCTGGTCTTGCATTCTGAAATTGGGTGTGGGGGCCTTTAAGGACTCTACTGTGAACACCTTGAAGGTCTGTCATCTCCGAGAGTGTTTATGTTTTAGTTTTTTATATATTTTATTAGATTTTTAAATTTTTACTGGATGTTTTATTTATTTACATTTCAAATGTTATCTCCTTTCCCAGTTTCCTCTCTGGAAACCACCTATCCCCTCCCCCAGCTTCTATGAGGGTGCTTCCCAACCCAGTCACCCATTCCTACCTCACCGCCCTGGCATTCTCCTGCACTGGGGCATCCAGCCTTCACAGGACCAAGGAAGTCTCCTCCCATTGATGTCTGACAAGGCTGTCCTCTGCGACATATGCAGCTGGAGCCGTGGGTCGTTTCATGTTTACTGTTTGGTTGGTCGTTTAGACCCTGTGAGTTCTAGGGAGTCTGGGTTGGTTGATATTGTTGAATTATTTTTTTAAAAAATTGTTGAGTTAAACATGTTGTTCTTGGACACATAGTTTTATGATCATACTTGATTCTTCTTTGCTACAACCTTCTTTTACCCAATCCATTCTGCTGACAGTGTTCTTCTGTCCAGCCATTCATAAGCCATGATGTTCTTCAAGATTTTGAGAGCAAAATCTGTTGCCCTGGAAGTTTAAAGGTATATCTAAAAATAAAGTCATTTGAAAGACAGTTACAGTAACAGATGTCTGTCTTGAGCCTGAGAATATTGCATAACAGACTATGATATGGACAATGATACAGGTTTGAAATGAAACACCCTCTTTAAGAAGTGCCACTCCTGGGTCTGCTACACCCAAGCTGGAGAACTGAACGTGGGAGAGTGAACTAGAGTTACTTACTTTGATTCTCATATGCAATGAGTGGTGAGAAAAAAATGATTTGGCATACCTTCTCTATAGTTTGGGGAGAAGTCATTGTCGATTCAAAGAAAATCTGTAATTGAGAAGTGGGGATTATTATTTTTATAATAATGCTCAAAATAGTATTAACAGTCCCTGCATTTAATCTTTCAAACAAGACAAAATAATGCACAAACATATAATTCTTGTTGAAAATAAATGTGATTCAACATATAGACTTACATAGAGTATTGTATAGATAATATTAGCATAGTGTTTTGAACAAAAATGGTCCCCATAGGTCCATAGGGAGGGGCACTGTTAGGAGATTTAGCCTTTGAAGTAGGTGTGACTTTGTTGGAGTAGGTGTCTCACTGGAGGTCAGGCTTTGAGATCTCAGCAGCTTAAGATGGACTTAGTAGTTCTGTATCTTCCTTGTTGCCTGATAATCTGGATATTGAACTGTCATCTCCTTCTCCAGCCCCGTATCTGCTTGAATGTCACCATGCTTCCTGCACAATTAAAACAGATTAAACCTCCGAACTTCAGTCAACACCTCCAATTAAAAGTTTTCCTTTACAAGAGTTGCCACAGTCATGGTATCTCGTCATGATAATAGAAGCCCTAAGACAATGAGTTTGTAGAACAGGGAACAAGAGTTATTCACTAGCAAATAATTATTACTTAGCAAAAGAGAAGGGTTGATGGCTAAACCACTATCACTTTCTGATAACATATGCGGAATGTCAAAGAGTCTGTAAAATATGATTGTTTTCCGGCAATATCTTGCTTTTTAAATCTAGGGTAAGAATATGTCCCTTTTGATTCAGGCTAACTCAAAGAATGTCTCTATGCCCTGTGAAAAATGACCAATGAATGCAATATTGAAACAAAAGAAATAAAAAGAGCTTACAGATTCCTTTAAATAGCATGGGTTAATGCCATCTGGAAGCAATGGCTTTTCAGAAACCGTAATATGCTAACTTCCATTAGCATTTTCTAATCATAACTTGGCATCCAAGAGAAAATTCAGAGGGGACTCCATGCCCTGAAACTGCCACCATTTATGCATATCACCCTATGCACTAGATATTCACAAGCATGAAACATTTCCTCTTGTAGATATTGTTCCATGGAAAGAGTTTCTAGGGAACGAGTGATCTCAGCTAATCCCAAACTTTCGATAAACATGATATTCTTCCAAGGGTCTAGGGTTCAACTCTGTAAGTCTTAGTTCATTCTGGGGTCACATGTTTTGAGTAGCTGTTGTGAATCTGTATGTTTCATGAGCAGGTACACACCTGATTCCGTACACATAGTCACAGCAATCATACATGTAGATAGAATGCATCCACGTACTCTCACCTCTACTCACAACATTTTCTTTGTTATTAGCCAGTTTCAGATGCTCCTCTACCCGTACTACATTGGTTTCACAATCCGAATGCTTAAGAAGAAGGAATAGTGACCTATTTATGACTTTTCCAGGATGAACTTCTTGGTTTGGGCTCTGAATTGTCTCTTTTCCCTTCAATTTTTTTGAAGGCTAGTGTTTCCCTAGGATAACTCAGAAGCAGCTCTGTATTTTTAGTCCAAAGAAGACTCTATGGCCTCTAGTCCTCTGTGAGGAAGGCTCCAGGGACCATGTGTGTAAACAAATTAGTCTATGTGTCTCCTAGATTTTGGGTTCTAATCTACAATGGGAAGGAAAGGAAGGTTTGGATACTTTTCACTTCATATTAGCATAATTAGTCCTGAGCCCTGATGTTCTAAGTTACAGGTGATAAAATCCTATAAATAACCTTCTGCAGTCTCTCCACATCATAGTGGCTTTGTCTCACAACATAAGACAAAGGGAGTGGGTACAGCAAATTCTTATTTTCCTCACCTAAATCTGCTAACCCCTCTGTATCCATATGTACAAGCTGTGGCTTCTGTCTTACGGCCAAAGTGACCTTTCTCCAAAGCTACTGCCATACTACTGCACTCCTAATCGGGATAACAGACCTCTCTCTGAGTACTCTGTATTTGTGATCGCTCTTTCTTCCTCTGCATCTACAAGTCTCACTTTGGCGCACAGGTTCCTTGTTATTTTGCTTCACAGGAAAGCTTCTTCAAGATCTGTAGTCATTTATTACAGCCCTGTCTTTATACTCTGTGTCTTCATAGCTCCCTACACGGATTCATAGGACCCTCAGTGCCTGTAAATCTGTTCTGGAAATGGATTTTAATACCTATGTTACACAACCTGATGCCACTTTTCTGATTGTCATGTAAAAACTCAGTGCATTTTCACAATTGGCTTACATCTTTTTTTTTTTTTTCTGTAAAACCTGTCATCTCAATGCTTGGAACTTCCACATTTTACCATTTCCAAAGCTAATGCTGTGAATATGTACTGCCCAGCCATTTCTGCTTTGTTATGCCTCGGGGTCATTTACTTTCTCTCTTTTTATTTCTCTTTCTTTAATTTATGTATGTAATTGCATCCCAAATGCTGTCGCCCTCCTGATGTTCTTCCCCCATTCCCCGCTCCCTTGCCTCTAAGACGGTGCACACGGTATCTCCCCAGTCTGATGCATCAAGTCCATTCAGGATTAGGTGCATATTCTCCCACTGAGACTGGACAAGGAAGCCCTCTGTCTACTCTTTGCTTGGTAGCTCGGTTTCTGGGAGCTTCCACGGGACAAGATTAGTTGACACTGTTGTTCCTCCTGTGGGATTGACATTGTTCTCAGGGCCTTCAGTCTTTCCCCTAACTCTTCCGTAGGTGTCCCCCACATCTGTCCAAAGACTGGCTGTCTGTATCTGTCTCAGGAGGACAGCTATGCTAGGCTCCTGTCTGCAAGCACAACATAGCATCACTAAGAATGCCAGGAATTGGTGCCTGCTCATGGAACGAGTCTCAGGTTGGGTCAGTCACCGGTCGGCCATGCCTTCCGTCTCTGCTCCAGTTTCGTACTTGCATTTCTTTTAGACAGGGCCAATTTGGGGTTGAAATTTTATAGGTGCGTTGGTATCCCTATCCCTCCACTGAAGGTCTTGTCTGAAGGTGGTCTCTTCAGGTTCCATGTACCCACTGTTGGGCATTTTAGCTAAGGTCACGACTCTTGGGAGTTTCCCCTATCTCAGGCCTTGGGATATCTTAGAGATCCCCGCCACTGGTAGCAGCATATTTCCGTTCATTCACCTGGGCTTCTGGGCACCTTTCCTGTCTCTCCTTGTAACTGATCCTATCCCCGTATTCCTCTATTCCCCTATCCCCTTCCTCTCCCCTCTCCCACTCAGTTACCTCCTTCCATCTGCCTCCTATGACGATTTTGTTCCCCCTTCGAAGTGGGATTCAGGCATCCTTACTTGGGTCTTCCTTTTTATTTAACTTTTTTGAGTCTGTTGCATATATCATGGGTATTCTGTACATTTTGTCTAACAATCACTTATCGGTGAGTACATTCCATGGATGTAGTTACTCCCTGGCTGATCCCCACAGCATATGTGCTGCCAGGACTGGGATGATTCTCTTTGTTCACGAGAAACTCTAGTTCTTAAGAAAAATACATTATCTATAATAGTTCAACTTTGTTGAATGAAGGTAGTATGTTTCTATTTTCCTCTAAACCTATTTTAAATTAAAACAAAACATTACTTACCTTGCATTTCTGCCTGCTAACCCTCCTCCCATGCTCCAGTTTTCTTTAAAATTAATGGTCCCTTTTTCTTTAATTATTATTGATAAATACATATATACCATACATAACACACATGTACACATATGTACGTGCATACATACATACACACGCAGTGAATATATATATATATACATATATATATGAAAAACATGAATAACAACCTTCTGAATCTGTTTTTGTTGTTTACGCCTGTATAATTTCAGAGCTCATCACTATGAACTGAAAACCCAATTAGGGGACCCATTCTCAGGAGGGGCCAATTCTCCTTTTCTATGCAATCATTAGTTGTCTACAGTTCTTTGTCTAGGGTTGAGACCCATGAGATTTCTCCTGTGTTAGTATGTTTTTAAAATGTCTAAATATTATGTGCAATAAGTATTATCATTTGCATGTTCAATGTATGCTATAGACTCATGTGTTTGAACATGTGGTCCCCAGCAGGTGATACTGATTGGGAAGTCTGGAGAATGTTTTTAAGAGGTAGAGCCTTCCTGAAGGAAATGAGTATTCTCAATTTTCTTTTCACTCTGTGCTTCTTGACTATGGATGCAATATGAATGGCACCCTCACACATTTGCTCCTGTACTATCTTTGGCAGATTATATCTTCTCAAACTAGCAGCCAAAAGAAAGTCCTTCTCCAATTACTCCTTACCAGGTGTTCTGTCAGAATATGACACAAATAATGAGGACTGCATTCATCTATATTTTGTAATTACAAACTAGCAGCAAGGTATCAGACACTCAAATTACCAATTATGGATTTTATTTATTGCTTCTAGTTGTTGCATGGTAAATTAAATTATCATGATTCATGTAAATGCTATATTTTATTTGTATATTTTCTTTGCATGTGAGTGTGTGTGTGTGCATTGGTGCATATACATGTATGGATGAATGTGAATATGAATGTGAATTTAATGGATGTGGAGGACAGAGGTTAACTTTGGAAATGTCCAACATGTTTCGCATTCAGATGATTTTGAACTGTCTCGTGGGTCCTGGGTATTGAACCTGGGACCTCTGAAAGAGCAGTCAGTGCTCTTAACCACAGAACCATCTCTCCAACCTCATGTTGGGAAATGTTCACATGTTTCTGAGACAGAGCTTCTCCCTGGGTCTTGGGACATTGTCATTTAAGGTAGGCTATCTAGCCAATGATCCCTAGAGATTTTCTCTCTTTTCCTTCCTAGTATTTGTATTAAATATTTGTCTCTGTATGTGTTTGGATACAGAGGATGAAATGGGTTATTATGCTTGTGTACTACGCATTTTATCTGCTGAGCTATACACCAATCCATCATTTGCTTATTGTATTACTGTTCAACAGTTAATTGCTTTCTACTAAGGGTAATAAAAGTACAGGAGAAGACCAAGAAAAGCCCCATGAATGTGACATTATTGAGTTAGGACTTCCAAAGGAGGCATACCTATGACAAGGAAATGTAAGTAATCAGTGATGTGAGTGCATGGTTTTCAAAACAAATACCATATTACACCTCTCAAAAGTGATATGCAAGTTTGTATTCTTCTCATATATATAAAAATGTTCCCTAAATCTAGCATTCATTCAATACCATTAAAAACAGATAATTTTGGGGATATGATATATATTTAGTCTCATTTTTAAAAAACCATCTACATGCTAATGGATCTCAACACCTTTCTTGAAGGGAACTTTTTGAATTTCACTGATTGTCTAGTTTTCTGTCTTTGATGAATTTTACTTATTTAGGATTCCTGGGACGATATTTCAGAAATATATTATGTCAAAAAGGAATGCATTATGTCATATAAATATTCATCTGTCAATTTTAAAGACCTCAATTATCTTTTTCAAGTCTTTCACCCAAATTTATCTTTACTAGTTGAATGAATATTTTAAATTTTAATAATTTCCAATTACTTTTTAAAAGATCTCTATAGGTTTTCAGTCCCTCATGCTTCTCAAGGGAATTTTGTACTTTTAAGCACAGATATATTATAGGATATTTTTAGCTCTTGGTTTAAGTTTCACTTTTAAATCTTTAATGTTATACAAACTGTAATTAATTAAGATATAAATAGGTTTATATTTCCTATAAGGCCATCATCTAAACAAGAAATTAGCTTTCCTGGTTTACTATTACCACATTTATTACATATCAAATTTTATTGTCTCTGAGGTTTTATTTTGAGTTTGTGTTCTGTTACAAAGTAGCTTACATTTTGATTGGCACAAAAGTACTCTTTATTAACATTTGCATTATGCATTTTATTGAATCTTAAACTCCTTTATGATATTTATGTTTGATTTTTTTGACAATTTTGTTCAAGATTTTTCATTCTCTCACGTAATTAAAAATAATTTTGTCAAACATTTGAGAGAACTTGGATTGATTTTAAATATCATTTTTGTGATTTTAAATTTATGGAGTAATTTGGAATTATATGAAGCATTTTTCTTCTCTGTGTTTTTTGTTTTCACATTGACTCTTAGGAATCTCCTTTAAGAATGTGTGTTGGAACTCCATTGCTCAGTGCATATTTTTTAATCTGTTATTTTTGATAAAAATTATCATATTTCAATAACTGTGGTAACAAACCTGTCCTTGTCTAATCTGTAAGAGCACTGAAAGCCTGTACTTTTTTCAGGTTGGTTTTAAACGAGTATGAACCATGAATATTTCTTGCATTTACTTTTTCCTTTTTAATTGTTTATTAGATATGTTTCTTTACTTACATTTCAAACGCTATTCCCCTTCCCGGTTTCCTGTCCATAAGCACACATTCCCTTCCCTTCCCCTCCCCAATATGGGTATTCCCCCTATACATCCCGTTTATTGCCCCCCGCAATATGCAGCTGCACTGGGGGTCCAATCTCGGCAGGACCAAGGCCTTCCCCTTCCCCTTCCCCTTCCCCTTCCCCTGGTGTCCCAACAAGGCTATTCTCTGCTACATGTGCAGTTGGATCCCTGGGTCAGTCCATGTATTGTCTTCCAGTAGTGGTTTAGTCCCTGAAAGCTCTGGTTGGTTGGCATTGTTGTTTTTATGGGGTTGCAAGCCCCTTCAACTCTTTCAATAATTCCTCTGATTCCCTCCAAGGGGATCCTATTCTTAGTTCAGTGGTTTGCTGCTAGCATTGAACTCTGTATTGGACATGCTCTGGATGTGTCTCTCAGGAGAGATCTATATCCGGTCATGTATTTTCTAGCTTCATCAATCTTATCTAGTTTTCGTGACTGTATATATATGGTCCACATGTGGGTCAGGCTCTGAATGGCCATTCCTTGAGTCACTGCTCTAAACTTTGCTTCCATATCCCCTCCTATGGATATTTTTCCCCTTTTAAGAAGGAGTGGGGACATCCGCATTTTGGTCATCCTCCTTGTGGATTGCATCTTGGGTAATTTGAGCTTTTTGGCTAATATCCACTTATCAATGAGTGCATACCAAGTGTGGTTTTCTGTGATTGAGTAATCTCACTCAGTATAATATTTTGTAGTTCATGCCATTTGCCTAAGAATTTCATGAAGTCATTGTTTTTGATAGCTGAGCAGTACTCCATTGTGTAGATGTACCATATTTTCTGTATTGATTCCTCTGTTGAAGGGCATCTAGGTTCTTTCCAGCTTCTGGCTATTATAACTAAGGCTGCTGTGAACATAGTGGACAATGTGTCTTTGTTATATGTTGGAGCATCTTTTGGTTATATGACCTAGAGAAGTAGAGCTGAGTCCTCGGGTAGTGAATGTCCAATTTTCTGAGGAACCTCCAGACTGATACCCAGAGTGGTTGTACCAGTTTGAAATCCCACTAACAGTAGAGGAATGTTCGTCTTTCTCCACATCCTTGCCAGCATCTTCTGTTACCTGAGTTTTTTTATCTTAGTCATTCTCAGAGTTGTTTTGATTTGCATTTCCCTGATGACTAAGGATGTTGAACATTTCTTTAGGTGCTTTTTGGCCATTCGATTATCCTCAGCTGAGAATGTTTTGTTTAGCTCTATACCCCATTTTTTAATAGGGTTATTTGTCTCTCTGGAGTCTAACTTCTTGAGTTCTTTATATAATTTGGATATTAGCCCTTTATCAGATATAGGATTGGTAAAGATCTTTTCCCAATCTGTTGGTTGCTGTTTTGTCCTAATGACAGTGTCTTTTGCTTTACAAAAGCTTTGTAGTTTTAAGAGGCCCCATTTGTTGATTCTTGATTTGAGAGCATGAGTCACTGGTGTTTTGTTCAGGAAATTTTTCCCAGTGCCCATGTGTTCGAGAATCTTCCCCGCTTTTTCTTCTATTAGTTTGAGTGTATCTGGTTTGATGTGGAGGTCCTTGATCCACTTGGACTTAAGCTTTGTACAGGGTGATAAGAATGGATCGATCTGCATTCTTCTACATGCTGACCTCCAGTTGAACCAGCACCATTTACTGAAAATGCTATCTTTCTTCCATTGGATGGTTTTAACACCTTTGTCAAAGATCAAGTGACTATAGGTGTGTGGGTTCATTTCTGGGTCTTCAATTCTATTCCACTGATCTATCTGCCTGTCTCTGTACCAATACCATACAGTTTTTATGACTATTGCTCTGCAATACTGCTTGAAGTCAGGGATAGTGATTCCCCTAGAAGTTCTTTTATTGTTGAGTACAGTTTTTGCTATCCTGGGTTTTTGTTATTACAAATGAATTTACAAATTTCTATCTCTATAAAGAATTGAATAGGAATTTGGATGGGGATTGCATTAAATCTGCAGATTCCTTTTGGCAAAATGGCCACCTTTACTATATTAATCTTGCTAATCCATGAGCATGGAAGTTCTTTCCATCTTCTGAGATCTTCCTCAATTTCTTTCTTCAGAGACTTGAAGTTCTTGTCATACAGGTCTTTCACTTGCTTGGTTAAAGTCACACTGAGATATTTTATATTATTTGGGACTATTGGGAAGGGTGTAATTTCCTTAATTTCTTTCTCAGCCTGTTTATCCTTTGAGTAGAGGATGACTACTGATTTGTTTGAGTTAATTTTATACCCCAGAACTTTGGTGAAGTTGTTTATCAGGTTAAGTAGTTCTCTGGTCGAACTTTTGGGGTCACTTGAATACACTATCATATCATCTACAAATAGTGATATTTTCATTTCTTCCCTTCCAATTTGTATCCCTTTGACCTCCTTTTATTGTCAGATTGCTCCAGCTAGGACTTTGAGTACTATGTTGAAAAAGTAGGGAGAGAGTGGGCAGCCTTGTCTCATCCCTGATTTTAGTGGGATTCCACCTCACAACAGTGAGAATGGCTAAGATCAAAATCTCAGGTGACAACAGATGCTGGCAAGGATGTGGAGACAGAGGAACACTCCTCCATTATTGGTGGCATTGCAGACTGGTACAACCATTCTGGAAATCAGTCTGAAGGTTCCTCAGAAAATTGGACATTGCACTACCTGAGGACCCAGCTATACCACTCCTGGCATATACCCAAAATATGCTCCAACATATAGAAATGACACAGGTTCCATTATGTTCATAGCAGCCTCGTTTATAATAGACAGAAGCTGCAAAGAACCCAGAGGAATGGATTCAGAAATTGTGGGACATTTATACAAGGAAAACTATTTGTCTATCAAAAACAATGACTTCATTAAATTCTTAGGCAAATGGATGGAACTAGAAAATAATATCCTGCGTGATGTAACTCAATCACACACACACACACACACACACACACACACACACACACACACACACAAAAACAAACCCACATGGTATGTACTCACTGCTAAGTGGATATTAGCCCGCAGCTCAAATTACCCAAGATACAATGCACAGACCAAGTAAAGCTCAAGAAGAAGGATGACCAAAGTGTGGATGCTTCGGTCCTTCTTAAAAGGGGGAATAAAAATATTCATAGGAGGAGATACGGAGACAAAGTTTGGAGCAGAGAATATAGGAATGGTCATTCGAATTCTGCCCCTCCTGTGGATGTAGCATATATATATATATATATATATATATATATATATATATATATATATATATATATAGCTACCAAATCTAGACAATATTGACGAAGCCAAGAAGTACATGCTGACAGGAGCCTGATATAGCTGTCACCTCAGCCAGCTTGTTGAGTATGTGTGGTTTGCTGGAGGAAGTGTGTCACTATGTGGGTAGGTCTTGAGGTTTCCTAAACTCAATCTACACACTGTGTGATCATCTCTTCCTGGCTCCCTTCAGAGCAATATGGACAGCTCTTCGCTTCTCCATTATCATGTCTGTCTGGATGTTGCCATGCTTCCTACCAGGAAGATAATGAACTAAAACTCTGAAACTGAAAGCCAGTAACGGTTAAATGTTTTCATTTAGAAGAGTTTCCTAGTTCATTGTTTATATTCACAGCATTAAAACCATTCCTTAGACAGATATTGCTACCAGAACTGTCATATTGCTGTGATAGGTTTGATCATGTTTTATTTGGAGGAATGTAAATTTTGAACATTGGATTAACAAGGTAGTATTATGTTTTAAGTGTAGCTAAATTGTCATCCTAGTAGAAACATGGAAGACAGTGGTTCTGAAGGTGATTTGAACTGTGGGGCACTGTCTCAAGAAGTTTCGAAGGAGAAAACTTATAGTATGTTTCTTAGAGTTTGATCTTGTGCTAGTTTGTTGAAGAATGTGGCTGCTCTTTGTCCTTGCCTGAAGAGTGTGCCTGAGGCCACAATGAAGAAAATTAGATTAATTGCATTGACAAATGTAACTTCAAAATAGCCTAGCATAGATTCTGTCCTATGGGTCACTCTTAGGATGAGGGTTTTGATCAAATGTAGCATGCTGAGAATGGAAAATAATACAAAATAAAAGTTTCAAGAATTAGAGAGGCAGCAGGTAATAGAATGGAGTTTACAGAGAAAAACAGACTAAAGATATTAAGTGGAATTAAGGGAGTAATGACCTTGGGTAAGCTCCTACTGAACTACGTTTCCATCTTGAGGAAAAGGATGCTTCGCAAGGAACATTACCACTAACTCTATATTTACAATGCATTTGCGGTTGTACAAGAGATGGACATATCATGTTAGATGTTATTATGACCTGGTTATTGTTTTCATTTTGACATAAGGAGATATGATTATGTGTCAAGTTGACAAGGGGTAGAATGTTGAGGAGAGAGGTCAAAATGGTGGAAGAAAAGATGAAAGACAAATAATATTAAGACTTTAATAAGACCCTAAGGCTTTTAGTTAATATTTTTATATTTACCAAAAATTATGCAAAATACATATAAAGGTAATATATATATGTATATATATATGTATGTAAAACATTTGTGCAATAAAAAAATAATATATATTTTACATTTGACCAGACAATGTTCACAAAAGCTAATAAAAATTTCAATACTATGTACAAGAAACCTCCTTAAAAATGATAGGGAAGGGAAGGGGCGGCACAGGTCTTCCTGGTTGCTGCCGCTGCAGAGAGCCCGTGGGCAGCACCCCACGAGCGAACCTGAGCCTCGGGACCACAGGTAAGACCAAATTTTCTGCTGCAAGAAAGCTGCCTGGTGAGCTTGGGACACACGGAAGCAGAATTTCTCTAGGACCGGGCACTTTCTGTGTTTACCGGAAGTCCCACACCCGCGGATCCCGGCCCGCAGCAGCTCTCTGCTCCCAGACCCGGTGAGAGAGAGACCCAACCGCCTGGTCAGGTGGGCACTCCTGAGGCTGCAGAGCGGAAGAGACCACCAACACTGCTCACCCCTGCCCACATCCCTGGCCCAAGAGGAAACTGTATAAGGCCTCTGGGCTCCCGTGGGGGAGGGCCCAGGAGCGGCAGGACCCCTGCCAGAGACACCGCCGGACCCTGAAAGAAACAGACCGGATAAACAGTTCTCTGCACCCAAATCCCGTGGGAGGGAGAGCTAAACCTTCAGAGAGGCAGACAAGCCTGGGAAACCAGAAGAGACTGCTCCCTGCACACACATCTCGGACACCAGAGGAAAAAGCCAAAGACCATCTGGAACCCTGGTGCACTGAAGCTCCCGGAAGGGGCGGCACAGGTCTTCCTGGTTGCTGCCGCTGCAGAGAGCCCCTGGGCAGCACCCCACGAGCGAACCTGAGCCTCGGGACCACAGGTAAGACCAAATTTTCTGCTGCAAGAAAGCTGCCTGGTGAGCTTGGGACACACGGAAGCAGAATTTCTCTAGGACCGGGCACGTTCTGTGTTTACCGGAAGTCCCACACCCGCGGATCCCGGCCCGCAGCAGCTCTCTGCTCCCAGACCCGGTGAGAGAGAGACCCAACCACCTGGTCAGGTGGGCACTCCTGAGGCTGCAGAGCGGAAGAGACCACCAACACTGCTCACCCCTGCCCACATCCCTGGCCCAAGAGGAAACTGTATAAGGCCTCTGGGCTCCCGTGGGGAGGGCCCAGGAGCAGCAGGACACCTGCCTGAGACACCACCGGAACCTGAAAGAAACAGACCAGATAAACAGTTCTCTGCACCCAAATCCCGTGGGAGGGAGAGCTAAACCTTCAGAGAGGCAGACAAGCCTGGGAAACCAGAAGAGACTGCTCCCTGCACACACATCTGCACACAAAGCCAGAGGAAAAAGCCAAAGACCATCTGGAACCCTGGTGCACTGAAGCTCCCTGAAGGGGCGGCACAGGTCTTCCTGGTTGCTGCCGCTGCAGAGAGCCCGTGGGCAGCACCCCACGAGCGAACTTGAGCCTCAGGACCACAGGTAAGACCAAATTTTCTGCTGCAAGAAAGCTGCCTGGTGAACTCAAGACACAGGCCCACAGGAACAGCTGAAGACCTGTAGAGAGGAAAAACTACACGCCCGAAAGCAGAACACTCTGTCCCCATAACTGACTGAAAGAGAGGAAAACAGGTCTACAGCACTCCTGACACACAGGCTTATAGGACAGTCTAGCCACTGTCAGAAATAGCAGAACAAAGTAACACTAGAGATAATCTGATGGCGAGAGGCAAGCGCAGGAACCCAAGCAACAGAAACCAAGACTACATGCCATCATCGGAGCCCAATTCTCCCACCAAAACAAACATGGAATATCCAAACACACCAGAAAAGCAAGATCTAGTTTCAAAATCATATTTGATCATGATGCTGGAGGACTTCAAGAAAGACATGAACACACTTAGGGAAACACAGGAAAACATTAATAAACAAGTAGAAGCCTACAGAGAGGAATCGCAAAAATCCCTGAAAGAATTCCAGGAAAACACAATCAAACAGTTGAAGGAATTAAAAATGGAAATAGAAGCAATCAAGAAAGAACACATGGAAACAACCCTGGATATAGAAAACCAAAAGAAGAGACAAGGAGCTGTAGATACAAGCTTCACCAACAGAATACAAGAGATGGAAGAGAGAATCTCAGGAGCAGAAGATTCCATAGAAATCATTGACTCAACTGTCAAAGATAATGTAAAGCGGAAAAAGCTACTGGTCCAAAACATACAGGAAATCCAGGACTCAATGAGAAGATCAAACCTAAGGATAATAGGTATAGAAGAGAGTGAAGACTCTCAGCTCAAAGGACCAGTAAATATCTTCAACAAAAACATAGAAGAAAACTTCCCTAACCTAAAAAAAGAGATACCCATAGACATACAAGAAGCCTACAGAACTCCAAATAGATTGGACCAGAAAAGAAACACCTCCCGTCACATAATTGTCAAAACACCAAACGCACAAAATAAAGAAAGAATATTAAAAGCAGTAAGGGAAAAAGGTCAAGTAACATATAAAGGGAGACCTATCAGAATCACACCAGACTTCTCGCCAGAAACTATGAAGGCCAGAAGATCCTGGACTGATGTCATACAGACCCTAAGAGAACACAAATGCCAGCCCAGGTTACTGTATCCAGCAAAACTCTCAATTAACATAGATGGAGAAACCAAGATATTCCATGACAAAACCAAATTTACACAATATCTTTCTACAAATCCAGCACTACAAAGGATAATAAATGGTAAAGCCCAACATAAGGAGGCAAGCTATACCCTAGAAGAAGCAAGAAATTAATCGTCTTGGCAACAAAACAAAGAGAATGAAAGCACACAAACATAACCTCACATCCAAATATGAATATAAAGGGAAACAATAATCACTATTCCTTAATATCTCTCAATATCAATGGCCTCAACTCCCCAATAAAAAGACATAGATTAACAAACTGGATACGCAACGAGGACCCTGCATTCTGCTGCCTACAGGAAACACACCTCAGAGACAAAGACAGACACTACCTCAGAGTGAAAGGCTGGAAAACAACTTTCCAAGCAAATGGTCAGAAGAAGCAAGCTGGAGTAGCCATTCTAATATCAAATAAAATCAATTTCCAACTAAAAGTCATCAAAAAAGATAAGGAAGGACACTTCATATTCATCAAAGGAAAAATCCACCAAGATGAACTCTCAATCCTAAATATCTATGCCCCAAATACAAGGGCACCTACATACGTAAAAGAAACCTTACTAAAGCTCAAAACACACATTGCACCTCACACAACAATAGTGGGAGATTTCAACACCCCACTCTCATCAATGGACAGATCATGGAAACAGAAATTAAACAGTGATGTAGACAGACTAAGAGAAGTCATGAGCCAAATGGACTTAACGGATATTTATAGAACATTCTATCCTAAAGCAAAAGGATATACCTTCTTCTCAGCTCCTCATGGTACTTTCTCCAAAATTGACCATATAATTGGTCAAAAAACGGGCCTCAACAGGTACAGAAAGATAGAAATAATGCCATGCGTGCTATGGGACCACCACGGCCTAAAACTGGTCTTCAATAACAATAAGGGAAGAATGCCCACATATACGTGGAAATTGAACAATGCTCTACTCAATGATAACCTGGTCAAGGAAGAAATAAAGAAAGAAATTAAAAACTTTTTAGAATTTAATGAAAATGAAGATACAACATACTCAAACTTATGGGACACAATGAAAGCTGTGCTAAGAGGAAAACTCATAGCGCTGAGTGCCTGCAGAAAGAAACAGGAAAGAGCATATGTCAGCAGCTTGACAGCACACCTAAAAGCTCTAGAACAAAAAGAAGCAAATACACCCAGGAGGAGTAGAAGGCAGGAAATAATCAAACTCAGAGCTGAAATCAACCAAGTAGAAACAAAAAGGACCATAGAAAGAATCAACAGAACCAAAAGTTGTTTCTTTGAGAAAATCAACAAGATAGATAAACCCTTAGCCAGACTAACTAGAGGACACAGAGAGTGTGTCCAAATTAACAAAATCAGAAATGAAAAGGGAGACATAACTACAGATTCAGAGGAAATTCAAAAAATCATCAGATCTTACTATAAAAACCTATATTCAACAATATTTGAAAATCTTCAGGAAATGGACAATTTCCTAGACAGATACCAGGGATCGAAGTTAAATCAGGAACAGATAAACCAGTTAAACAACCCCATAAATCCTAAGGAAATAGAAGTAGTCATTAAAGGTCTCCCAACCAAAAAGAGCCCAGGTCCAGACGGGTTTAGTGCAGAATTCTATCAAACCTTCATAGAAGACCTCATACCAATGTTATCCAAACTATTCCACAAAATTGAAACAGATGGAGCCCTACCGAATTCCTTCTACGAAGCCACAATTACTCTTATACCTAAACCACACAAAGACACAACAAAGAAAGAGAACTTCAGACCAATTTCCCTTATGAATATCGACGCAAAAATACTCAATATAATTCTGGCAAACCGAATTCAAGAGCACATCAAAACAATCATCCACCATGATCAAGTAGGCTTCATCCCAGGCATGCAGGGATGGTTTAATATACGGAAAACCATCAACGTGATCCATTATATAAACAAACTGAAAGAACAGAACCACATGATCATTTCATTAGATGCTGAGAAAGCATTTGACAAAATTCAACACCCCTTCATGATAAAAGTCCTGGAAAGAATAGGAATTCAAGGCCCATACCTAAACATAGTAAAAGCCATATACAGCACACCAGTTGCTAACATTAAACTAAATGTAGAGAAACTTGAAGCAATCCCACTAAAATCAGGGACTAGACAAGGCTGCCCACTCTCTCCCTACTTATTCAATATAGTTCTTGAAGTTCTAGCCAGAGCAATCAGACAACAAAAGGAGATCAAAGGGATACAGATCGGAAAAGAAGAGGTCAAAATATCACTATTTGCAGATGACATGATAGTATATTTAAGTGATCCCAAAAGCTCCACCAGAGAACTACTAAAGCTGATAAACAACTTCAGCAAAGTGGCTGGGTATAAAATTAACTCAAATAAGTCAGTTGCCTTCCTCTATACAAAAGAGAAACAAGCCGAGAAAGAAATTAGGGAAACGACACCCTTCATAATAGACCCAAATAATATAAAGTACCTCGGTGTGACTTTAACCAAGCAAGTAAAAGATCTGTACAATAGGAACTTCAAGACACTGAGGAAAGAAATTGAAGAAGACCTCAGAAGATGGAAAGATCTCCCATGCTCATGGATTGGCAGGATTAATATAGTAAAAATGGCCATTTTACCAAAAGCAATCTACAGATTCAATGCAATCCCCATCAAAATACCAATCCAATTCTTCAAAGAGTTAGACAGAACAATTTGCAAATTCATCTGGAATAACAAAAAACCCAGTATAGCTAAAGCTATCCTCAACAATAAAAGGACTTCAGGGGGAATCACTATCCCTGAACTCAAGCAGTATTACAGAGCAATAGTGATAAAAACTGCATGGTATTGGTACAGAGACAGACAGATAGACCAATGGAATAGAATTGAAGACCCAGAAATGAACCCACTCACCTATGGTCACTTGATTTTTGACAAAGGAGCCAAAACCATCCAATGGAAAAAAATAGCATTTTCAGCAAATGGTGCTGGTTCAACTGGAGGTCAACATGTAGAAGAATGCAGATCGATCCATGCTTATCACCCTGTACAAAGCTTAAGTCCAAGTGGATCAAGGACCTCCACATCAAACCAGACACACTCAAACTAATAGAAGAAAAACTAGGGAAGCATCTGGAACACATGGGCACTGGAAAAAATTTCCTGAACAAAACACCAATGGCTTATGCTCTAAGATCAAGAATCGACAAATGGGATCTCATAAAACTGCAAAGCTTCTGTAAGGCAAAGGACACTGTGGTTAGGACAAAACGGCAACCAACAGATTGGGAAAAGATCTTTACCAATCCTACAACAGATAGAGGCCTTATATCCAAAATATACAAAGAACTCAAGAAGTTAGACCGCAGGGAAACAAATAACCCTATTAAAAAATGGGGTTCAGAGCTAAACAAAGAATTCACAGCTGAGGAATGCCGAATGGCTGAGAAACACCTAAAGAAATGTTCAACATCTTTAGTCATAAGGGAAATGCAAATCAAAACAACCCTGAGATTTCACCTCACACCAGTGCGATTGGCTAAGATCAAAAACTCAGGTGACAGCAGATGCTGGCGAGGATGTGGAGAAAGAGGAACACTCCTCCATTGTTGGTGGGATTGCAGACTGGTAAAACCATTCTGGAAATCAGTCTGGAGGTTCCTCAGAAAATTGGACATTGAACTGCCTGAGGATCCAGCTATACCTCTCTTGGGCATATACCCAAAAGATGCCTCAACATATAAAAGAGACTCGTGCTCCACTATGTTCATCGCAGCCTTATTTATAATAGCCAGAAGCTGGAAAGAACCCAGATGCCCTTCAACAGAGGAATGGATACAGAAAATGTGGTACATCTACACAATGGAATATTACTCAGCTATCAAAAACAACGAGTTTATGAAATTCGTAGGCAAATGGTTGGAACTGGAAAATATCATCCTGATTGAGCTAACCCAATCACAGAAAGACATACATGGTATGCACTCATTGATAAGTGGCTATTAGCCCAAATGCTTGAATTACCCTAGATCCCTAGAACAAACGAAACTCAAGACGGATGATCAAAATGTGAATGCTTCACTCCTTCTTTAAATGAGGAAAAAGAATACCCTTGGCAGGGAAGGGAGAGGCAAAGATTAAAACAGAGACTTAAGGAACACCCATTCAGAGCCTGCCCCACATGTGGCCCATACATATACAGCCACCCAATTAGACAAGATGGATGAAGCAAAGAAGTGCAGACCGACAGGAGCCGGATGTAGATTGCTCCTGAGAGACACAGCCAGAATACAGCAAATACAGAGGCGAATGCCAGCAGCAAACCACTGAACTGAGAATAGGTCCCCTATTGAAGGAATCAGAGAAAGAACTGGAAGAGCTTGAAGGGGCTCGAGACCCCAAAACTACAACAATGCCAAGCAACCAGAGCTTCCAGGGACTAAGCCACTACCTAAAGACTATACATGGACTGACACTGGACTCTGACCTCATAGGTAGCAATGAATATCCTAGTAAGAGCACCAGTGGAAGGGGAAGCCCTGGGTCCTGCTAAGACTGAACCCCCAGTGAACTAGTCTATGGGGGGAGGGCGGCAATGGGGGGAGGGTTGGGAGGGGAACACCCATAAGGAAGGGGAGGGGGGAGTGGGATGTTTGTCCGGAAACCGGGAAAGGGAATAACACTCGAAATGTATATAAGAAATACTCAAGTTAATAAAAAAAAATGATAGGGAAAGTTTGGCCACCTGATAGAATACTATAGATTGTTGATGCAGCCCTTATTTTCCTCTCAGGCATTGAGGTTGGCCCCTATTGCTGAAGATACCTTGCATTTAAAACACAAGGCTCTGATGATTCAAGATAGATATGACCTGAAAGTCTGTGTCCTGCAGTCTGTATTCCACAGTTCCAGAAAATATTATGAAATCCGCCAATGGAGCGAAGCATTAAATAGTCCCACCCAGCTGCAACATCTATGAACCATAACAATTACCAGCATGGTAAAATAAGTTGGCATTCCCATTCATGGCAAACACCATCTGTCTAATGGGCTTAAGTTCCACTCAGTAGAATGGAAATTATGTCTGGTGCTATAAACCTGGTTAGGTTATGGTGCTAGTGAGGAGTAAGTTCATGGATCTTAAAATGTATCTACTACTGTCAGTTTGCTAGATTAACACAATTCTTACTATGTTCAAAATGTTATTCTTATACCCACAGAAAAATATAGCTATTACCCTTCATCAAAAAGTCTGTCTTTACAGCAAAGGAAAACCATCACAGAAACCAAAATTCAATGCATTGAACAGATATATAGATCCTGGATAGTCTAGCCTCAATGGATAAGCCTATGTCCCAGATGAAGGGCAGAAAGGGCACTTTTCCTCTTCCTATCTACTGAATTTTTTTCCTTTCAAGACTCTTTCCTCCATTACGGCCCCATTATACTTTCTTGGTTTCTGTGGATACTCTATGCTGTGTACTCACATTTGAAGATTTGAAACTAGGAGCTGCATACAAGAGCTGCTGGTTCTTGGTTTTCCAACTCAATACAATATTTTCTTGGTCTATCCATTTACCTGCAGACATCATAATTTATATTTTGCTTTATAGATGAATATTGCTTCATTATTAATATGTACCATATTTTCATTGTGTATCATCTAGTGAAGGATATACAGCACTCACATTTCTTAATTATTGTGCATAGGGTGGAGAATAACATTACTGATTAAATATTTGTAGAATAGGATGCCTTTGGGCTTATGGCAAGGTGAGATCGAGCTAGGATATATGATAGGTTTATGTTTTAATTTTTATTCATTTATGTTTTGGATTATCCAAACTTATTTCCAGAGTGTCTACACCTATTTTTATCCAGCAAATGAGTCTTCTTTTCTCTGTAACCTCACAGGCATTTGTTGTGCATTGTTTTGTTGATTTTACCCTTTGCCATTAGTGTGAGATGAAATCTCAGTTGTTTTGATTTACATTTTCTTAATGCTAAGGATCATGAACACTTTTAAAAGTATTTAGTCATGTCCCTGAGAGGCTCTGTAAGAGCTTGACCAATATAGAAGTGGATGCACACCCAAACATTGGACTGAGCATGGGGATCCCAATGGAGAAGTTAGGGCAAAGACTGAAAGAGCTAAAGGTGTTTACAACCCCATTCTAAGAACAATATCAACCATCTGGAGCCCCCAAAGCTCCCAGGGACTAAACCACCAACCATAGAATACACATTGGAAGGACACATGGCTCCAGCTGGATATGTAGTAGAGTATTGCCTTATTGGGCATCACTTGGTGGGGAATCCCTTAGTCCTGTGGAGGCCCCTAGGATAGGGGAATGCTAGGACACTGAGGCAGGAGTGGATGGCAAGGTGGGGGAGAACCCTCATAGAGGCAGAGGAAAGTGGGAAGAGGATGGGTGTTTGTGGAGGGGAACTGGGAAGGGGATAATATTTGAAATGTAAATAAATAAAGTAATCAATAAAAATGAAAACGAAATATTTAACCATTTTCATACTTCTAGTGATGACTGTTTAAGATAACTATCTCATCTTAATTGGATTGTTTCCTTGACTCTTAGTTTCTTTCGTTCTTTGTATACTCTGGGTATTAATCCTTTGTTGGATGTATATCTGACAAAAATTCTCTTTCATTCTGTGTTTCTTCTTCACTCAATTGATTGTTACTTGAGTTGTACTGAAGTCTTTTAGTATTATGAAGTCCTGTTTGTTAATTGTTGGCCCTAGTTCCTGGGCAAGTGGAGTGTGTGCTCAGAAAGTCCTTCTCTACACCTGTATCTTATGAAGTAGCATGAATGTTTCTAACGGTTTTAGTGTTGTATGTTCAAACTGAATCTATTTTTTTGTGGGGGCGGGGGATGCATGTTGTGAACATCCAGTTTTTGCACCATCCTTCGCTGAATATGCCCTTTTCTCCAGAAGATTTTGTTGTTCTTGTTGCCTGTGTGAAATATGGAATGGCCGTAGTTACGAGTACTCATGTTTAGCTCTTCTAGCTTATTAAATTGATCTGTTTTCATTCTAGTAGTTTGTTGTTTTCATTACTATAGTTCTATAATACATATTGATGTCTATACTATACACCCCTCCAGTTTTTTCCTTGCTTAGATTTGCTTTGGCTATCAGGGGCCTTTTCTCATTCTATATGGATTTTAAATTTTTTCCCTATTTCTATGAAAACTGTTGTGAGCATTTTGATGGCTATTCCATTGAGTATGTAAATTGATTTTGTTAGGTTGGCCATTTTCGCATTATTGATTCCACTGAACCACGAACATAAGATGTTTTCCTATTTTCTAGTGTTTTTCTCAATTTGTTTCTCCAGAGATTTGAAGTTTTCATATTCGAGGTTTTTCATATCCATGGTTTGTTTCACATCAAGATTTTTTTGTCTTTGCTGTTATTTTAAACGATATTGTTCCATTATCTTTTTCTCAGTGTGTTTGCTACTGTTGTATAGAATGGGTACTCGTTTTGGGCAGGTGAATTTGCATCCTGCCACTTTGCTGAAGCTGTCGCTTTCTTTCTTTTCATTTTAGAAGTTTTCTGAAGTTTTGGAGATCTCAGAAACAATACCATATTTATTAAGAATACATATAATTTGATGTTTTTCCTTTACTGTTTGCATTTCTCTAATGGCCTCCTCTTACTTTAATCTTCTGGCTAGTCTTTCCAGCATTATATTGAAAAAAAGGTATTAGGTTATTTTTTATTTTTGGTTGTGAGCCTAGCCTTTAACGGCTGAGCCATCTCTCCAGCCCTAGGTTATTTTTTAAATTTAAAAACAATGTTCTTTTTCCTGGAGCTCACATTCAAGAACCAAACAGAAAATCCCCACCCCCACCACCAGCTCCAGCCCAAGAAAAACACTTCAATGTTTTTTTTTTTTTTTTTTATTCTCCTTAAAAAAATTAGGTACTTTAGCTAAATATTCTATCATGGGTTTTTATCTGGTATCAAATTATATTTAATTCATCAAATATATTTGTTCTTTATGTCAGTACTTGGATATATTTATTGCTATAGTCCTACACTGTAACTTAAATCTGTAACAGTAATCTCTCCAGCAGTATTTTACTGTTCAGGATTGGCTTAGGCATCAGAAGTATATTGTGGTTTCATTTGGATTTTGAGACTCAGTTTTTAATTTCTAGGAAGAGATGTGTTGGAACTTTGATGGATAGTGCATTGCCTTTAATAGCTTAGTAATTTTTATAATATTAACCCTACCAATCCTTGAGTACTGATTTCCATCTTCTGGTATCTTCTTCAGTTTTTTTTTATTCTTCACTGTCTTAAATATTTTTTTGTATAAGTTTCTGTACTTTCTTAGATAGCATTATCCAAACATGTTTTATTTTGGTGTTAGAGTGAGTGAGATTGTTCCCTGGGTTTCTCTCTCAGCATGGTTGTGGTTAGTATAAAGGAAGGGTACATTTTTTGGTCTGTCTGTGTGTGTATTTGTGTGCGATTTTATATTCTTCTAGTTTGTCAAATGTGGTTCTATTCCACCTCTATACAAATGATAAAGAGGCTATAAAAGAGATTAGTGAAACAACATCCTTCACAAAAGCCACATATAAAATATCTTGGTATAACTCTAACCAAGCAAGAGAAAGAACTGTATGACAAGACCTTCAAGTCTTTGAAGAAAGACGTTGAAGAATATATCAGAAGATGAAAAGATACTCCACATTCATGGATTGGTAGGAGTAACACAGTAAAATGGCCTTTACTAAAAATAATTCCTAATAAAAACAAGTTTGGATAATGCTATCTAAGAAAGTATAAAACCTTATAGAAAAATATTTAAGACAATGAAGAAGGAAACAAAGAAATTAAAGAAGATACCAGGATCTATGGATTTAATGCAATTCCCATCAGAATTCCAGCACATTTTTTAATAGGGCTTGAAAGTATAATACTCAACTTCATATGGAAAAATAAAAAAACTCAGGATATCTACAATAATCCTATAGATTGTTTAAAAAAATTTGGAGTATCACCATCCATGGTTTCAAGCTGTTATATAGAGCAATAATAATAAAAACCACATGGTCTTGCCATAAAAATTAACAGGTTGATCAATGGAAACAAATTGGGGATACTGAATTAAATCCACATACCTATTGATGCTTATTTTTGTTCATTCATGTGTGCTGTTAACTTACTAATATGACATTTCTCCAATGTAGTTATGGGGATACTTAGTGTTATGGTTATGCTTGAATTGCATTCATTGTGTTCCTTTAGTTTTCATACTTTTTAGCAACTTTTACATTTTTAGATTCTGTCTCAATCCATTTTCTTTTTTTCATTTAATAGTGATGTGCTCAGGTTCCATGAGTTTGTAAGCTTTGTATTGTTTGTGTTGTTATTGATACCCAGATTAAATATGTGGTTGTCAGGATGCAGTTGACAGGATGCAAGTTGCTGTTTCAATTTTCGTATATCTGTTGAAACTTGCTTTCTTTCTGAGCATGTAGTCAATTTTAAAGGAATTTCTAGGAAGTACTGAGAAGAAGATATATTCTTTTATTTTTCAGTAAAATGTTCTGTAATATCTGTTAGGTCCATTTGGTTTATGATGTTAGTCAGATCCACTGTTTCTTATTTTAGTTTTTATTTGGACGATCTGCCTATTAGCTAGAGTGGGATACTGAAGTTTTATGTTATCAGCATGTAATTGGCAATGTATGATTTAACCTGTAGAAGTGTTTCTTTTATGAGCTCATGTACTCTTGTGTAGGTGTATAGATGTTAATAATTGAAATACTCTTTTGGTGATATTTTTTCCTCTGATGAGTACGTAGTATCTTTCCCTATCTCTTCTAATTAGTTTTGAATATATTAATCTATTTTGTCATATATTAAAATAACTGTGCTGGCTTGCTTCTTACGTCTGTTTGATTGAAATATTTTTTTCCTACCCTTTGCCTTGAGATGATACCTATACTTGTTCTTAAGCTATGTTTCTTGGGTCAGTCAAAGGATGGCTCCTGTTTTCACAGCCATTTTGTTAGTCTGTCTTTATATTGGGAAATTGAGACCATCTATGTTGTGAGATATCAAGTTACAGTGTTTTGCTTGTTGACTTCTTCTATTTTGCTCTTGTGATATATAGTTTCATTTTTCCACCTTTTGATTTTCTGATCATGGATTATTTATTGTTTATTTCATTGTGTGTGGTTAACCCCTTTAGGGCAAAATTTCCTTCTGGAGCCTTCTGTAAGGCTGGATTTAGATAGATATAGTAAATATGCTTTTATCGTATAATGTCTTTTTCCCCCTCCTATTGTGATTGAAAGTTTAGCTGGGTACAGTAGTCTGGATTGGCATTTGTGGTCTCTTAGAGTTTACAGAACATCTTTCCAGGCCTTACTAACTTTAAATGTCTCCACTGAGAAAGCAAGTGTTGTTCTAGTAGCTCTGCCTTTATACATTACTTGGTCTTTTCCCCTTATGGCTATTTATATTTTTCTTTGTTCTTTATATTTTATGTTTTGATTATTCTGTGCTGTGGGGAATTTCTTTTCCAGTCCAGTCTATTTTTTGTTCTGTTTGCTTCCTGTACCTTGACAGACATATCTTTCTTTAGCTTAGAGAGACTTTTCTTCTATATTCTTTGTTGGAAATAATTTGTTTTACCTCTCCTCCTCCTCCTCCTCCTCCTCCTCCTCCTCCTCCTCCTCCTCCTCCTCCTCCTCCTCCTCCTCCTCCTATTTCTACTATTCTTAGATTTGGTTTTCTCACATTTCTGGAATTTTGTGCTTGATGTTTTTTGACATTTTCTTTAACCAAAATATTCATTTCTTCTATCCTGTCTTCATTGCTGAGATCCTCTCTTCCAGCCTCTGTTCTGTCAGTGAGGTTTGCCTCTGAGAAAGCTGTTTGAGTTCTTAAAATTTTCATTTCCATAGTTCCTTCAGTTTGTGTTAATTTATTCTACTTACACTTATAATTTTTTCTACTGTTGGTGTTTTCTCAGATTTTTTTTATTCGCATTCCTTTTTTTCTTTTTTTTATTGATAGTTTTTTTTTATTTACATTTCAAATGGTTTCCCCTTTCCTGGTCTCTCCTCCAGAAAACTCCTATACCATCACACCACCACCCCCTGACACTATGGGGGTGCTCCCACACACACCCACCCATTCTCTCCAGTATTCCTGCCCTGGGGCATTGAGCCTTCACAGGAACAGGGGACTCTTCTCCCATTGATGTTCTCCCATCCTCTGCTACATTCGTGGCTGGAGCCATGGGTCCCTCCATTTGCATTCCTTGGTTGGTGGTTTAGTCCCTGGGAGCTTTGGGATGTCTGGTTGGTTGATATTGTTGTTCTTCCTATGGGATTGCAAACTCCTTCAGCTTCTTCAGTCCTTTCTCTAATTCCTCCATTGGGGACCTGGTTCTCAGTCTGATGGTTGTCTGCTAGCAACTGCCTCTGTATTTGTCAGGATCTGACAAAGCCTCTCAGGAGACAGCTATATTAGGATCCTATCAACATACACTTTTTGGCATCTGCAATAGTGTCTCGGTTTGGTGACGGTATATGGGATGGATCCCCAGATGGGGCAGTCCCTTGATGGCCTTTTCTTCAATCTCTACTCCACACTTTGTATCCATATTTTCTCCTGTATTTTGTTCCCCCTTCTAAGAAAAACCGAATCATCTACACTTTGGTCTTCCTTGTTGAGCTTCATGTGGTCTATAAATTGTATCTTGGGTACTCTGAGCTTTGGGCTAATATCCACTTATTAGTGAGTGTATACTTTGTGAGTTCTTTTGTGATTGGGTTACCTCCCTCAGGAAGATATTTTCTAGTTCCATCCATTTGCCTATGAATTTCATGAAATCATTGTTTTGAATAGCTGAGTAGTACTCCATTGTGCAAAAGTACCACATTTTCTGTATTAATTCTTCAGTTGAAGGACATCTGGGTTCTTTCCAGAGTCTGGCTATTATAAATAAGGCTGCTACGAACATAGTGGAACATGTGTCCATGTTATATGTTGGAGCATCCTTTGGGTATATGCCAGCAGTGGTATAGCTGGGTCTGCAGGTAGTACTATATCCAATTTTGGGAGGAACCTACAGACTGCTTTCTAGAGTGGTTGTACCAGCTTGTAATCCCACAATCAATGGAAAAGTGGTCTTCTTTCTCCACATCCTTGTAGCATCTGCTGTCACCTGAGCTTTTTTTTTTATCTTAGCCATTCTTATTGGTGTGAGATGGAATACAGTATTATTTTGATTTGCATTTCCTAGATGACTAAGGATGTTGAACATTTCTTTAGGTGCTTCTTAGCCATTCGATACTCTTCAGTTGAAAATTCTTTGTTCAGCTCCGTACTCCATTTTTAAATAGGAGTATTTGATTCGCTGGAGTCTTAACTTCTTGAGGTTTTTTTTAGATCTTTTCTCAATCTTTTCGTTTGCTGTTTTGTCCTAATGACAGTGTCTTTTGTCTTACAGAAGTTTGTGATTTTATGAGGTCCCATTTGTCAAATCTCGATCTTAGAGCATAAGCATGTGTTCTGTTCAGCAAAATTTCCCCTGTGCCCATGTCTTTGAGACTCTTCCACACTTTTTCTCATATTAGTTTGAGTGTATCTGATTTTATGTGGAGTTCTGGGATCCACTTGGACTTGAGCTTCATACAGAGCAATAATAATAAATCAAGTTGCATTTTTCTATGTGCTGACCTCCTGTTGAAACAGGACCATTTGTTGAAAATACTATCTTTTTTCCATTGGATGGTTTTTGCTCCTTTGTCAAAAATCAAGTGACCATAGGTGTGGGGGTTTATTTCTGAATCTTCAATTCTATTCCATTGATCTGCCTGCCTATTTTTGTACCAATACCATGCCGTTTTTATCACTATAGTTCTGTAATACAGCTTGGGGTTAGGGATGGTGATTCCCCCAGAAGTTCTTTTATTGTTGAGAATACTTTTCATTATCCTGGGGTTTTTGTTATTTCAAATGAGTTTGAAAATTGCTCTTTCTAACTCTATGAAGAATTGAGTTGGAATTGTGATGGGGATTTCATAGAATTTGTAGATTGCTTTTGACATGATGGCCATTTTTACTATATTAATCCTGCCAGTCCATGAGCATGGGAGGTCTTTCAATCATCAAAGATATTTTTTGATTTCTTTCTTCAAAGACTTGAAGACCAGGTATTTTATATTATTTGTGACTATTGTGAAGGGTGTCATTTTCCTAATTTCTTTCTCAGCCTGTTTATCCTTTGAGTAGAGGAAGACTACTCATTTGTTTTAGTTAATTTTATATTCAGACACTTTGATGAAGTTGTTATCAGGTTTAGGTGTCCTCTGGTGGAATTTTTGTGGTCACCTAAGTTATCATGTCATCTGCAAATAGTGATATTTTGACTTCTTTGTTTCCAATTTGTATCGTAGTTCCTATGGCTAGGACTTCAAGTACTATAATGAATAGGTAGGGAGAGAGTGGGCAGTCTTGTATAGTCCCTGATTCAAGTTTCTCTTCATTTAGTTTGCTGTTGGCTACTGTTGTGCTGTATAATGCTTTTACTATGTTTATGTATGGGCCTTGAATTCCTGATCTTTCCAAGACTTTTAACATGAAGTGGTGTTGAATTTTGTCAAATACTCTCTTAGCATCTAATGAAATGTTCATGTTGGTTTTTTCTTTCTTTATGTGTGCTTATATAGTGGATTGCATTGAGGGATTTCCATATATTGAACCATAGTTGCCTTTCTGGGATGAAGCCTCCTTGTTCCTGATAGATGATTGTTTTTATATGTTTTTGGATTTGGTTTGCCAGAATTTTGTTGAGTATTTTTGCAATGATATTCAAAAGGAAAATTTGTCTGAAGTTCTCCTTTTTTGGTAGGGTTCTTTTGTGTTTTAGGTATAAGCATAATTTTGCCTTCATAGAATGACTGGATAGTGTTCATTCTGTTTTTATTTTGTGTAATTATTTGGAAAGTGTTGGTATTAGGTCTCCTTTGAAGGTCTGATCGAAATCTCCACTAAACCCATCTGGACCTGGGCTTTATTTGGTTGGGAGACTTTTAATGACTGCTTCTATTTCTTTAGGTGTTATGGGACTGTTCAGATGGTCCAACTTTTGTCCACAATAACTGTCTAGAAAATTGTCCATTTCATCCCGGTTTTCCAGTTTTGATGAATATAGGCTTTTATAGTAGGATTTGGTGATTTTTTTAATTTCCTCAATTTCTGTTGTTATGTCTCCCTTTTCATTTCTGATTTTGTTAATTTGAACACTGACTCCGTGCCCTCTGGTTAGTCTGGTTAAAGGTTTATCCATCAGCTCCTGGTTTTGATGATTCTTTTTATAGTTCCTTTGGCTTCTACTTGGTTGCTTTCTGCCTTTAATTTGATTATTTCCTGCCTTCTACTCCTCTTGGGTTTATTTGCTTCTTTTTGTTCTAGAGCTTTCAGGTGTGTTGTCAAGCTCTCAATGTATGCTCTCTCCAGTTCATCTGTATGGACTTCTACCATTTTGATAAGGCCGATGTTAAAATCTCGTCATGTTTTTCAGTTATGTTGCCTTTTTTTTTAGTGTTTTCTTCTGTTGGCTTCTTGTGAGAACATATTCGCTTGTTTGTTATTAATAATGTGTTTACCCTGACATCTAGGTATTTGGGTTTGGAAATATTGTATTTCTAATTTCTATCTATGTTTTGTGGGTATTTTCCTCCTCTTTTAGTTCTGTTTCCCTCCCTGATATTTAGTGTCTGGTGGTTGTGTTTTGTCTAATAAGTAATGCTTTGGGGATCCTGCTAGATATCACCACTTGAGGTTCTAGGTACAATATGTTTCAAGCTATTGGAAGCTAATTTCTTGGAATGCAGATGGGCTTATTGGGTGAGGGCAGCAGTGAGGGGCTTATACAGTAATGAGGATAGCAAGGGGTTCTACCAGGATCTCCCAGGATTTCCATATTCCTGGTGCTAGACATTGAGAAGAGTCCCCAGTAAATTACTGGTATAGAGGTGGAAAATCAGGCTGGGCATTTGGTGACTGCATATGGGATAGATCCCCAGGTGGGACAGTCTCTGGATGGCCTTTCCTTCAGTCCCTGTTCCACTCTTTGTCCCTGAATTTCCTCCCATGTGTATTTTGTTCTCCCTTATAAGAATGACTGAAGCATCCACATATTGGTATTCTTTCTTCTTGAGTTTCATATAGTCTGTGAATTTTTTCTTGGGTATTCTGAGCTTTAGGCTAATATCCATTTATTGGTGAGTGCATACCATGTGTGTTCTTTTGTGATTGGGTTACTTCACAGAGAGTGATATTTTCTAGTTCCGTCCATTTCCCTAAGAATTTCATTAAGTCATTGTTTTAAATACCTAAGTAGTACTCCATTGTGTAAATGTATCACATGCTTTTGTATCCATTCCAGATTCTGGCTATTATAAATAAGGCTGCTTGCTATGAACATACTGGAACATGTGTCCTTATTACATATTGGAGCACCTTTTGGGTATATGCCCAGGAGTGGTATAGCTGGGTCCTCTGGTAATACTATGTCCAATTTTCTGATGAATGGCCAGACTGCTTTCCAGAGTGGTTGTATCAGCTTGGAATCCCACCAACAATGGAGGAGTGTTCTTTTTCCACATCCTTGCCAACATCTGCTGACACCTGAGGCTTTGAACCACATTTCTTAATGATGTCACTCATTATTAGCCTATGGGGACCATTTTCCTTCAAACCAGCACACCAAGTAGTCTATACCTCTAGTTTCATTTTTTTTTCATTTTCTATGAGTTATAGGTTATGAAGTCCCAGATGTCTACAAAACAACACAGCTAACATCATTTGTTATTTATCACACTATACGTTATGACTATACATATGATGATGTCACATTCTTTGAGTGCAGGACACAGCTATTTTCTTCATTATTTTACTCCATTTTCACATGTGAGTCTCTTTCTAAAAATTTCTGTTGCTAGCATAGACCTGGGATACACTTAACCTATTTGAGGATCTTTTCTTTTAGTGGGCAGCAGTAAGTGCAAAGATTCATAACTGTTCAAAGAGATAAGAATAAGAATGGAAACTGAGTGCCAGCCTTGAACAGGACATCTTTGTATATTTATTAAATTTCCTTCTACAAAATTTCATGAAACATTACACAAAAAGGAGGAAAGAGTATAAGAATCTAAACATGAGATAAATATTGCTCCAAACGTGGTATTTTGGGCAAGACATTGCTATTAAAACCATGAACTCCTAATACATGTGTTTAACTGAACAAAATCTGCACAAAAAGAAGCTAGCCAAAATTCTGCCAGGGATAAAGGAGGTTCACCATCTGTTACTGAGAAGTTATTAGTAGTTAAAAGAGAGGGAAAATCATTCTTTTTTGTTTGTTTGTTTGTATGTTCCATATTGTTTTCATGCTCCAGTTCAAGCTCTATACTCATGAACATACACAGAGCATCAATTGGACTTGGAGGGTTATCAATAACAACAAGAACAAGTAAAACAACAACAATGACGACAACACACACATATGAAATGAAGTTAGAAGTGTGTCATATTTCAGTTATGTTGGGCACTGGAGGAAAGAAATGTGGAGGCCGATTCCAACATGTTTCAGTGCATAGTATATAAAGAAAACAAAAAAGAAAAAGTATGAGAAGAGAAAACAATGTTTTCTTCATATTCTGTCGTGGCAAATTTAAGTATATCCAATATATTATAGCTGAAAAGATAATGGAATTAAATTTATGCCATCTGTTTAGCCATCTCTCATTTTAATGGAATTAGCTAGAAATATGGGTTCCTAGCAGATAATCACATCTATGCAATTCATTTTTTCTATTTGATACAGGCCTGCTAGAAACATGATTTTTTCCTCTTTCTGAATTTAGACTGGCTTTTATGTGTCGCTTCTCGGGTGGCAGTACCAAGCTATTTTTCTTTGCACAGAAGCTTCCTAATGCTTTATTGAGTGGCCCTATCAAGTAACCTCCTTCTTGATGCAGCTACGTATCCTTCCCACAGTGCAGCTGCTTTTCGATTTCCATACCACACAGAGTGCTGTTCTGAATATTTTGTACTTTCAATGAATTATTCCTCGACTCTGCCTCCAAAACTCAAAGATTTAAGAGATATTGTTAATAGACAAGGAATTAACCAGGGTGGTGTTATTTGGCTGTGACGAGATGCAATTTATTCACAGGATATTTTTCATTGTTTTCATTTGTGACTACATCATGCACTTCAGTAGCACTTTGGTCACTGACAGACAACATATGCCATGAGTGATGTTGAAAAATCCCTTCCTTTTCTTAGTATCATAGTCATTGACACAGAGCCATGTATGACGTTCGTGCTTGTAATGAAGCACTGTAAGCTGCATATACTGATCGGGAAGTGTAGTCGACAGTGTCTGTACGATGATAAAATTATTGAATTACATACTTTGAATTTATCCTGATGATAAATGGCCTACATACAAAGTATGACCATTTTATTTACACAGGGAACATTCTGACTACAGACAATCTGTCCTAGCATCATGTTTGAGTCTTCAGGTTTAGGAAGTTCTGAGTTCTCATGTGTAAATAGATACAACCTACAGCTTCTCACCGCTTCTAAAATGATTTTCATTGATACAGTGTAACTGTCCATGCCACTGATGGGGCTTGGCTTCTGAGAAATATTGACATTTTTTTCTTCTGACTATTCTTGTTCCTTTTCATTAAAACGTTTCTTCAGTTTACTTGTGTGTGAGCATTTACTTGTGAACTCAGGCACGTAGAGAGCTAAGGGAAACTCATCGAAGCCAACTCATCCTTTCTACCACGTGGGTTCCTGGAATTGAACTCAGGTCGTCAGTCTTGGAAGCAAAATCCCTTTACTCATTAAATCATCTTTCTAGACCTGCTTGCTGCTTAATAATTCAAATTCTCATTGTGTGTGTAAGTATAATTTTGAATCACATTCTCCTTCCTTGGATCTGATATTTCTCTGTGGTAACAATTTTTCAGATGAATAACTTAAAAGAAAGGGATATTACTTGTTCTTATCGGTCCCTTATGCCCACTGCAAACCATGTCTGCCCTGGTCTCCTAAGCACAGACTTCAGCCTCACAGCTCTGTGGGAAACCTCATATCTGTAATGTTTTTTGGGACTCTTGCTCACTGGGAAGCCAGTAGCTCCTGGCCTTTTCTGGACCACCTCCTGTGCTTGATGGCCTTTTCTTATTGGGATAACTGTCAGACTTCTACCATTATCTTCACTCACCTGTCCTCCAGGGTCAGTCCCACTATTCAGGAATATCCACTTCCAGGTTTCAAGCTGTTCTTTCTCCTACGAGCATTTATGTGAACCCTGTACAGTCAACTGGGTCACAAGTTTAATGGCAGGTTTCGATCCATTAAACTGAACTTTTCAGACTTTCCACTAATAATGTTTTCGTTTCTCTGTATTATCCCAGCTGACTAGGCAGCTCAAAGTCCCGTTGTGCTTAAGAAGCAGGCTGCCCATTTCAACCTCCATTACTGGTTTTGAAAATGAGAGATCTGAGCGCATCGTTTTATAAATAGGGCAGATTTTCTCCTCAGATGCATTATCATTTCTTTCTTCATACTGGAGACTAACAGACTTCCCCTCGTGCACAAACCCCTAGAGTTCTTTTAGATGAAATTAACCCCAGCCGTCTTGGCATTTCACTACCTATGATCTGCATCATAAAATATTTCATGGTATATTTCATCCTGGACTACTTATAGAACTGTCAGTGGGACTAACAATTTTTGTGTGTCTTATTCTTTCAATATGTGACCAGTAACTATGAAAAATAAGATTTAAAAAGTAGTTATGTTCTGTTAGAAAAGTGAGGTAGTGAGGGGAGAATGAGGGAGTTGTATTCATGAAAATAAAGTATGTAGCCCATTTGCCTTTTGAAAAATAAAAGAATTTGATTGTTGGCTAAACGTTGGGACCACAGACATGAGTTAAAAATGTTTCAGGAGAGTGCGTCAACATTAATCTCTGTCTGAATTTGTATCTATGTATATATATATATATATATATATATATATATATATATATATATAAACATGAGACACAGTTCTATATGTGTATGTTTGTTTAACCATATGAGTCACTCAGTATGCAGAAATGGTTCTCCACATAAACCAGAAGCTTGAAATTTAGAAAGCGATGAGTCTGCTGTGGTGAGGTTGGGTCTGAAGACCAGGAAAGCGAGCATTACACACAAAGCCTGGCATCTCCTCAGCTCCGTGGAGTGGCCTTTCCCACAGACTAGTCTAATAATATGTGATTCTGTCTCACTTAACTCTGGCCATCCTGGGTTGAGGTATGCTTTAAGTATAAGACACATACTGGCTATCACAGCCAGAGGAACAAATATTCTTTAAAAAGTCATTGAATTTTATTTCGAACCCGTGTTGAACAGTAACATTTTCATAGATTAAATAAAATATTAAAGTTGACCTAATTATTTCTTTATATTTTATTTTCATCTTTATGTACCTACAAGGGTCTCACATTAGGCAAATATTATACCACTGATTCCCATGTAATTAATTCAATTTTTCATTCCTGGAGCTTTACAAATAATGAGTTTTTACCAAATTCACTCCTCCTTCAACTCTCACCTCTCTATCCACCCAACATCATGTGTTCAATGTCTGTCATATTTCCACTGGGTGGAGTTGATCAGAATATGAGGTCCTTTTAGGAAGACAAGAGTTAAGTGAGAACAAATTCATCAAAGGGCATTGACTCTTCACTAAGTAACTTACACAAGACTTGCCAGGTGGGCTGGAGTTCATTGATTTTTGAGTAGAGGAATAAAACAGAATACCAAGGAAAGATTAATCTACTGGCAGGGACATATTTCAATTCCCAGTTCCTTATTCATGATAAAGCGTTGTTCTAAACTTTAATGATAATTCATTTCATAGCTGTTGAAATTTTGCCAAAGGGAGGGAAATGATTTGTGTCACTTGCTTATTTACTCATTTTCAGATAGATCTGGGGGTAGATTAATACCACACATTTCTTCCTTCGGAAACCTTGTTACCTTCCTCCAAATTGCTCACGTTGCTATAATTGCAGAGTGAGTTCTTTCCAATAAATCTTGCCCAGTTGTAGGGAAGGAAATTGATTCTGATGCTTTCTCCACTTGCACGAGCTATCCATTGACTGTCTTGCTGTACCCAACAGGTGTAAAAGAAAGCTCAGCAGGAAGTGTCTTGCAGTTCTAGCATACAGAACACAGTAGCTTTAAAATGTGCAAAATTACTGTGCAGATTTCTCCAAACTTTGAAATCTTTTCTGAGATGAGGCGTTGGGTCATTCACATTTCAATATCTCTATAGCAAATTATCATGTGAGCAGTGCTGGTGGACTTAATCCGATGGACTCAAGCTTTAAATTTAAATGAATGATTTACATGTTTTAACCAGCCTTTGCCATTTTCTGCCTTTTTAGCATTTGGTAATTTTGTTTGTTTTGTGTTAAATGGAGGTGTGCTTACCTCTCATCCATTCAGTGCTAGTGAAGCCTAATTCTCATTTTTCATGTTGTTTCTCCTTATAAACAAGCAGGACTGCCTCAGTAACTTCTAGATATATTCCAATGTGGTTGAATAAACTGCATTACATGGCTACTATGTCAGAGTGATATGTAAAATAATTACTATATGGGATAACTCTCTTCAGGGGCTGGCTATATCTACCTGGACTTTTGTTTCCCTCAAGTTCATAATTTTGCTGACATAAAATTGTGCAAATCTCTCACAAAGTGTAAGTATTTTATATTTTGAAACCATTTGGAAGGATTTTTTTTACACTTACTGAAGAAGACATATTACTCTAATGCAGAAGAGTAATTTTAGTATTTAAATTTTTATATGACCCTATTCCTGATTGCTTATTATTTCTAGGATACTTTCTGCACATTCAGTAAGCACTCATACATATTTAATAATGAATGTTTATTTTTTGATATCTATGCATTTTATACTTATTCTACTACATAAATAGGCTTTTAAAACAACCCTGAATGATCATGGAAATAGGAACCATTTAATATTGTCTAAGACTAGTAGATAATATTTTCATTAATTATAACATTTAGTGCATTTAAATAATTTTTCTTCATCATGTTAGTGTTGTGTATTTCTAGTTTAGTAGCAATATTTCTTAGTAATAGGCAGAGAAATTTGTGATATGCTTTTCAGAATTATTCAAACTTAAGTATTTCTAGTGAGGATTCCTTGTTTTAAATTTCTGCTGATATTCACTTCTAAATTTTATATATTATTCATAATACATTATTATTTTAGTATAATGCAACTGTATGAATTATATCCAGGATTCTTGCATATAATTTTAAATTAATATACATTGTCCCATAGGAATTACTTTAATTCTGAACAGTACTCATGAAAAAGGGATAGAAAATAATGAATTGTTAGTTTTCAGTTCTTGTATATGTTCTGAAATTACAAGTACTGATTCTCTTTTACTTTGTAAATTCTTGTTTCTGACTTAATTATAGACATAGAACCTTTTATATTATACTTGTGTCAAAGTTGTCCTTTTAGTGATTTCCACATGATATTATCATTTTAAAGGTATGGAATTGATCTTTTAATTGGACATTCTCAGCATTTAAATGTTCTTCACTTTTTAAAAAATATTTATTTACTTTACGTTTGTGAGTATTCTATAGCTGTCTTCAGATGCATCAGAAGAGGATGTTGACTTCCATTACAGATGGTTGTGACCCACCATGTAGTTTATTGGGAATTGAACTCAGGACCTAAGGAAAAGCAATCAGTGCTCTTAACTGTTGACCTATCTCTCTAGTCTTGTTCTCCATTTTCTTCATTTTCTGTTTACATTTTATTTTATTGGTACTAAGGTATCAATTATTAGCATGGCTAAATAGTTCCTTTTCAAATATTTTCCCTTGAATGTGATGAATCCCAGTACTCAAGGACTGAGACAGGAGAATCTCAAATCTGAGGCCAATGTTGGTTATATGGTGAGTTTGAGGTGAGACTTGACTGCAAAGCAAGATACTGCCCCAACATGAAATAATAATATATGGAGAAATTTACCATTTTCTTCTGTTGACTCTCATTGCAGATTTACCTCAAGTTCTGGCACTTACTTACCATTGGAGATGGTATAATGTTGGTAGTCCTTGTTATTATTTCTCCTCCAGGTTTATTTATATTTATTGTTTCTATGTTTTCCTAACATCTCTCCTGTCTGCCAGTTCAGGCTGAGCTATGTGCCTTATCAATTCTAACCAGTACTACTTCCACAGGCACGTTAAATTATAACGTGATAACATCTAGTTTTTTCCTGTCAGTCTTTACTATATAAATCACTTGTGTCTTGACTTACAACTTCATCATTCATCTATTTTTACTCTCAAATGACCCATATTTTCTTTCTATTTCTTCGGAGAACAAGTAAGTGCTTTTCCTGGTTTATTTCTTACAATAAATCCGTTTGAAATTTTCATTTCAATTTGTTTATGTCTTGGTATGCTGGTGCCAAAACTGGCCCAATTTTCATCTCTTTCCCTGGGTCCATGCCCTTCACACACTATCTAATGATCTTTCAGCCAGGCTGCTGCTTGCTTCAGTCAATAGAGGTGAACACAGATGTGTTGTTTTGAGCTTATTTATGCTTCAAGAGACCCAAGCTTCTCCTTTCTGTTTTGTAATACTGAGTCCAGGAAACATGTTTGGTGAAGTATCAAGATGAAGAGATCAGGCATAGACAGTGCTCCCACCAGCCACCTACCAGCCAGCAGATTACTCTGGCACATTAATGAATGACAGACTGGGGGAACACTGGAAAGACAGGCATGCCTTACCAACGTACACATGTGTTGAATAAAAATGGTTTTAGATTGCTGAAGTTCAGGTAGTTCAATCTTTGCTTCCTACTATGGCATTAGCTAAGTGATAATGACAGTTTATCTATTAGATTCACAAATTTTAAAAGCTACCATATTAAAGTACTTTTGTAGATAGTAAGTTCAAACAAAATTGGGCTCTCTCTCTCTCTCTCTCTCTCTGTATGTCTGTGTGTGTGTATGTGTGTGTGTGTGTGTGTGTGTGTAAGAGAGAGAGAGAGAGAGAGAGAGAGAGAGAGAGAGAGAGAGAGAGAGAGAGAAAGAACGTTCCTCAGCTTGATTTGGAAGCCAGTCTGTGGGGAATTTTTTTGATTAACTATTAATGGTAAAAAACTCAGCTCACTGTAGGCAGTAGCACCCCTGGGCAGGTGTTTCTGGGTTATATAAGAAACCAATCAAGTTGAGCAAACCATGAGGATTCAAGTCAATAAGCAGCATGATCTCTGTTTTAGTTCCTTCTGTCTTCTTCCTTGAGATCCTGCCTCAAGTTTCTTCAATAGTCATCTGTGATCCAAACATGTAAGACAAGCAAACTCTCTCCTCCACAAATTGCTTTAGTTCACAGCAATAGAAAGCAAACTAGGACAATATTTTCTTCTTCAATGTCACTGATTTACGTGTTAAATCATGCTTATAGATTCTTCCTGGACCTTATTCTTTGCCCAGGATCCACTGATATAATCCCCTTACCTTTAACTGAAATGTCTGGGCATTGTTAGTTTCAGTCCAGCAATCGAAGGGCTGAGACTTGGCTGATAGGAATTATCAATTAAAGTAATCCATTGAACCAAATGAAAAAAATTCATTTTTGGTCTCTAAATAAAAAGGGAATTTCTATTTCTTCATGGTTTTACCTGACAGGGGAGTCTGTAAAATTTGCTTTTTGCATTCTCACTTGTCCATTGCCTGTGGTTGAGGTAGGTGATCTTCACCACTTCCTTCTCTTCTATGACTGTTCCTGGGAAGATATGACCAAACATCAGGGCTCCACATACAGAGCACTAACTACAGACTACAGAAGTGATTTCATCTAAGCCTAGGTTGGTAAAACGAGGAGTTGAACTACCTACTGAAGGAAAGTAAAAGAGAGAGTTTATATATAGAATTTATGTGACTCAAAGACTGCTCCAGCATAGATGAGGAAACAAGATCCCTACATCCCTGCTTCTACCTGCCCAGCTTCCAGGAAGCTCTAACAAAGAATGTATTTCCTCTCAGCCTTTGTTCATTAATACACACACACACACACACACACACACACACACACACACACACACACACACACGGGATGGGCCTATCAGTTCTTGAAACTTTCTAAGCTTGTGATCTTCTAAGTTTCTGGAATTCCTAAACCTAGAAAGTTTCATCTACTATTTTTGTCAACTTCCTTCCTCTCTCTAGGAAAGAGACCATCTCAATTAGGAGAGGCATACAACACCTAAGAAAACAAATTCCTAAACAGGGAGACATGTAACTCAAGAATTCTGCCCTTATCAACAGTCCTTATGACTATTGTTGAAGTGCATCTCGATGAAATCGCCATTTCTAAACCGATCTGCTATGCTCATCACTGTAAAATGTGGGGCTTCAGAACAATTTCCTTTGAAATTCACTACAAAGATGAACCCAAATGGCCTCATCAGCACCGCTGTTTGAATGTTATTGTTTATGTATTTTACGAGTCTAGAAAGATGGCTCTGTCAGTAATTGCTTGCTCTACAAGTATGAGAACCTGAGTTTGGATCCTCAGAGTCCAAGTTTAAAAATATGGAGGTTGTTCAGCTCTAAATGAGACATCTATATCATGCCTTTTACTCCCAAGGCTCAGGCATTATTGTTGAAGAGGTACATAAAAAACATAAGAGCCAGAGACAGCAGATGGCTACAAGAAAAAAAACAAAACAGTCTTCTGGATCCAGGAGGAGAGCTGTGCATATGAGCTCATAGTAGTTATAATAGTATGTACCTGTGCAAATTCAAGTTTAACCAAATCTCATTATGGAGAGTAGAGGTGGGCACAAAGTCTTAACCCTAGTGATGGAAATATGGGCAATTAATAGAGGCTTAGAAAGGGAGAGTAGTTTTCTTTAAGAACATAGCCTCTGGTAAACTGACCAGGCATCAGTGGAAGACAACACATCCAATAATATAATGGTTGCATGAATTGTACTTGATGGGCTTAAGAGAAAAGAGGAGACATAAAATTGGGTGGGAAAGAAAGTAGTTGGATCTGGAAAGAGTTGTTGGAAGAGAGGCCCTTTTGATCAAAATATCTTACATGAATTTCTCAAAGAACTAATGAAAACAAAATACTACACATAGAATGGGTATGGTGTCATGCACCCTTTATCCTTATTCTGAGCCAGTGAAGGTAGGAAAATCTTCATAGCTTACTGTTTATCCAGCCTGGCTAAGTAAATGAGCTCCAATTTCAGTGAGACTGAAAGACCATGCCTCAAAAGTAGAGAGTGACTAAAACAGAATCCACATGTGCATACACACATGCTATGTAAACATACACACACACACATACACACAAACACACACAAACACACACAAGCACACACATACACACAACAACTTATAAATAGACCCATACAGATACAGACATACACATGACTTGTAAACACAGAGAGATACAGACATACAAAAAGACTCACACACACACACACACACACACACATGAAATGCCCCCTGCCAAAGTTCATGTGTTTGGACTTAGTCACAAGAAGGTAATATTATTTTGATGGGTTCTGGATCGTTTAGGATTTGGACTTATCTGGAAGAAATAGGTCACTAGATATGGGAATTTAAGGCTATATCAATCCTGGTCCCTTGCTGCCTCTGCTTCCTGTATGCCCTGAGGTTAACAGATCTCCTCCATTGGCCCCTTCCACCACCACTTTCTTCCACAGTAAATCTTTCCTTAAAATTTTTCTCTCAAATACTTTGGTTGCAACCATGATAAAGCTAACACATCCAGTTTCAGCCCCCTCTGCTTATGATTCTCTTTCTTCAAAGCTGCGTTTGGATTAATACACAAAAAAGCATCTGTACCAGACAGATCTCCACTTTCTTATCCATCCCGTGATATGACTTTTAAGATAGATTCCTCAGTCCTACAGTATGATCCTTGACCTCCTTGACCCCGAAACTTTTTGACAACTGAAGGATATTGAAAACATTAATGTATTGAAACTGTAGCTCACCATGAAAAATCACTCTGAGGCACAAGGCATCAAGATCATTCATAAAATAATTAACCACAAAGAAGTCAATACCTCCCTGAAGGCTACTTTATTGCACTAAGATTTATATGTTTTCTACAAGACATGAATAAGGTTAATTCACCTATTGAACATGAGTCTTGAAGGGCTAAGGGAAAGAGATGAGTTTGAAGTACAAATGATATTTCTATTAACTGTACAGCTGAGCAACTTGAAAAACCATACACAAAAATTTGAACGTGATGTGTCAGGGTAGGGAGACAGTCAAAAGGGACCTCTTCCACTCAGAGGAGAAGGGGTGGAGGTGGGGAAGAATTGTGGGAGTGGGTGAAGAGGAGGGTGTCAGTGTGCTTGATGTAAAGTGAATATGTGAAAAATGCAATTAAATTAAAACAATAATAATTAGACTGCCAGAGAATGAATGGACATGATAATAAACTTCCATTGAAAGAGGAAAAAAAAAACCCACAGCCCTATTTAGGAAAGTAGATGTGACCCATCTCTGTTGTACAGGGAGTTGTCTCTCTGCCTTTCTTCCCCATATGACTGTGCTACTTTTATTGTTGTTGTTGATTTGTCTTTTTCTTAGTAAATAGTTGATAACTATAAACAAAAGAATTTGAAAATTTTACACTATTATAATGCTGTTTAAAAATAGCACTGTTAAATAAGAGTGAGCAAACACACCAAGTTCTTGGAAAGAAGTCAAAATTTCTTTCAAAAAAAAAAAGGAAATCTGAATTTTATGTCTTTATCGTGCATTATCTCATCATCTACCTGTTATAAGAAACAGAATGTGCATAATTTGGTCATAATTATTAAATATTATTTATTTTATAACATTTCCAAAACTCTAAGATATTATATATCCTAGTTTTTCTAATTGGTAAGATATTTAAATATAGATTTTCCAGTTTTGTTGAGTATAGGTTTTTGTAGTGGGAGCTGATGATTTTTAAAATTTTTTCAGTTTCTGTTGCTATGTCTCTCTTTTCATTTCTGATTTTGTTAACTTGCATTCCGTCTTTGTACCTTCTACTTAGTCTGGCGAAGGGTTTATCTATCTTCCTGATTTTCTCAACGAACCAGCTCCTAGTTTTGTTGATTCTTTGTTTACTTCTCTTTGTTTCTACTTGGTTGATTTCAGCCCTGAGTTTGCTTATTTCCTGCCCTCTATACCTCTTGGGTGTATTTGCTTCTTTTTGTTCTAGGGCTTTCAGATGTGCTATTATGCTGCTAGTGTATACTTTCTCCAATTTCTTTTTGGAGCACTCAGAGCTATGAGATTTTCTCTTAGCACTACTTTTTTCAGGTCCCATAAATTTGGGTATGTTGTACCTTCATTTTCATTAAATTCTAAAAAGCCTTTATTTTTTTCTTTATTTCTTCTCTGACCAAGAAATAATTGAGTAGAGCATTGTTCGACTTCCATGTGTATGTGGGTTTTCTGTTATTTTTCTTGTTACTGAAGGCCAGCCTTAGTTGTGGTGATCTGACAGGATGCATGAGATTATTTCAATCTTCTATCAGTTGAATGAAGCCCTAGCTATACCACTCCTGGGCATATACCAAAAAGATGCTCCAACATATAACAAGGACACATGCTCCACTACGTTCATAGCAGCTTTATTTACAATAGCAGAAGCTAGAAATAACAATGAATACTCACCGAATAACTCACAGACCATATGAAATTTAAGAAGAAGGGAGACAAAAGTGTAGATGCTTCAATCCTACTTAGAAGTAGGAACAAAATAATCATGGGAGATAGAGGGAGGGAGGGACCTGGAAAGGAGAAAGGAGGGGAGGGAAAAAGAGTGGGACTGGATCAGGTATGGGAGAGACAAGAGAGAAATACAGAGGATTAGGAAATTGTACAGAAATATGCAGCTGTGGGGGATGGGGAACTAGGGTAGCCACTAGAAAGTCCAAGATGCCAGGGAAGCAAGAGATTTCTAGGACCCAACAGGGATAAGATTAGCTGAAATACCCAACAAAGGGGAGAGAGACCTTAAGTAACCATATCCTGAAATTAGGCATTGCCTCATTTGAGCGATAGGGCCACCCAACCATTTCAAAAATATTAACCCAGAACTGCTCCTGACTAAAGGAAATGCAGAGATAAAAATGGAGAACAGGTGGAAGGAAAGGCCTTACAGAGACTGCCCCACCTAGGGATTCATCATACCTGCAGACACCAAACCCCAACACTATTACTGATGCCAAGAAGTGCTTGTTGACATGAGCCTTTTATAGCTGTCCCCTGAGAGGTTGTGCCAGCACATGAGGAATTCAGATGCAGATACTCACAGTCAACCATCAGACTGAGCCTGAGGACCCAAATGGAACAGTTAAGGGAAGGACTAAAGGAGTTGAAGGGGTTTGCAACCCCATAGGAAGAACAATATCAACTAACCTGACTCCCCAGAGATCCCAGGGACTAAAACACCAACCAAAGAGTACACATCGAGGGACCCATGGTTTGAGCTACATATGTAGCAGAGGATTGACTTATCTGAAATCAATGGAAGAGGAGGCCCTTGGTTCTGTGGAGAGATGATTCCCCAGTGTAATGGGATGCTAGAGCAGTGAGGTGGAAATAGGTTGTCAGTGGGGGAGCACCCTCATAGAGGCAAAGGAGAGGGGGATGGGATATAAGGTTTTCAGAGGGAAAACTGGGAAGGTGGGGCAACATTTGAAATGTAAATAAATTAAATAACCGATAAAACCATTTCAAAAAATATTTAAATCACCATGGAATAATTAGAAAACTAAGAAACTTATCCTATGTGGTTATTAAGAAATTCTAACGAAATCACTATAATAGTGATCTCATGTAGAAAGAGAATTGGTTAGGGTCTTGGATGAACAGAAGAGGATTTCTGTGTTTGGAGAGTGCCCCTGACTTTAGTTAGGAGACCGTCAGTCCTTTTGCACTTGCAACATTAGTGTTTACATAACAGATGCGCAGAACTCAAAGCCTGAAAAATATCCAAAGTTATGCATATGTATTCTTGCTGCTCACATGTGTGTGGCATGATCTTTACTTTATACCTATAGAAGAACTCTATAAACTGCTTAAAACCAACAACTGGTGGGGATCTTCCATTTACTATCCCATAAAACCTTTGCATTTCTTTACTCTTTTTAACATAGTATGTCTTTGAGACAATGTCTAGCTTATTCCTCAGCCCCAAGTTGGAACCAAACAGTTCTGTATTGCATATCCTTTGATGATATAATTCCCATGTTTGAAGCTGGCTCCAGAGAAATGGGACAATGGAGACAAGAGGAATTTTAACAATATAAACCATCTCACATCTAGCTCCATATTTCTTTTGGCTGTTGTCACACAGTTTTATATCAATTTGAGACTAGGTAGGCATAGTGGAGACTGCAGAGGAACTAGGTACTTTTCATCTTGGTTTGGAGAAATTACAAATAAATCTCTGTCCTTGACTAGTATCTCCTTCCTGGTTTCTCTTTGAAAACTGAACAGCATAGTGGAATATCTAGTAACAGTCCTACAGAACTGTAGTTTTTGAATTTGAATGCCAACTTTTCTCTTTAAATTATGAGAATCCTTTCTCACCACCATGGACATCAATTCCAGAACTGTCTTCTTCATTGGATAAGGGAATCCAAGGTCACTATAACCCATACAAATAGTTGAAGGCAATTGCAAATCCTTTATGTGAAAAATTAGAAGTCAGATTTTTTATTATGATGCTTTATTGGAAGTAGGGTTAATTGATGACCCCCTTTCAGTTTGGGAGAACACAGCTGAGATTCTGTCTGCTTACATGAGTGCTTTGTTTAAATGAACAGTCGCAGAGAAGAGTGAGTTTGTCTTTGGACAACCATAGTATCTTATTTGTAGATGGTGATATTTTTTCCTCTCCTCAGAGATGATTTTTTTCTTAGTCTTTCCCCCATGAGATGACTTGATGGGTCACACTAGCTGAAACTACATTTTCCTTAAGTGTCCTTTTGAGGTGAATATTGACTTGGGGATATATTTTATTATGATGAAATGTAGACCTGTCTGTGATAGTTTATTCATCAAAATCACCAAGGAAAGACATCAACGCTTTGTTTTCAGAATGACAGTAAGAAGTTTTTGTTTTTCATTTTTCTTGTCTTAGCTTTAGTGCAACTTCCTTTACATCTGTTCCTAGAGACTGTATGCCACACAGTCTGCCTCTTTTATTGACTCAGTCAGGGTTTAACTAAAGGTCCCAGGGACCAGACCATAAGAAAGATCAATTTAAGCATCACTCTATTATGATTATTGATCTCTTCACTTAATTCTGGTGTGACACTGGCCAAACCTTTCACATTTTACAGAGCATCAAGGCTGGATGTCACTTGTTATACACTCCAAGCAAAGTTCTATTTTCTAAATAGAAGCACAACTTGATTTTAACATAAAGGTCAGTCTCATCTTTGAGGCAGAATTATAAATGAGGATATCTTAAAAGGGAAAATAATCAACTATTAATTATTTAAAGTGCTTAATGATGCATGGAGTGTGTTACTTTTCCAAGGACATCTCTAATTAAGTAGGCATAAACGACAAAACCCTGAGATCCAAATCAACTATTAATTTCAAATCAAAACATATTTAAAATTCAGCACGCTAAATTTCTATTTTCCAAAGAGAAAAGACTCAGAGAAATCTATGTGCTGCCTTTCAACTTTTATTTATATCTGTGTATTTTTTTAAATATACCTGTTTTTGCTAGAGAAACCATAATCTAGTTACCTTTGAAAAATCTGTAGAATTGCAATATAAATTTAAATCAGCATTGTTTGAAAGCCATCAAGTTCGCTTTTCAGAGTATTATGCTCAAGTCATTTTAATAACAAAATTGGAATAAAAGCTAACAAAATATGAAAGAGGAATGAGGTCACTGTGTTTAAATATTATACCCAATGTGATTTAAGGAAAGAGTAGACATTTGAAAAACACAATTAACCTTTGGAAAGAAAAATAAGCCCTATTGCATTAGGGAATAGGCAAACTCTACTAATGAAAATTTATAGTGCTGTAATGTTTGCCAAGGGAAAAAAAACTCTCTAATTTGAAATGTCAGAATAATCTCAGATCTCCTGTTAAGCAATTTGTTAAACTTTAAATGGTAATACATATTAGATTTAATAATTGAAAAATACTCAAATAGAAAGAGACCACTGAAGTGGATTTACAAACTGTACCTCTTAATTTCAAACATCTGTTTGTTTGTTGATTAAATTATTTTTGCATTCTTATTAATCACTACTCAGCAAATATCTCCAAGGTTCTAAACTAGATTCTACTGGCAGTAAAGCCAAAGTGATTCCTGTCCTCACCGGCCTCACAGACTTGAAAGTAAGACCAATGCAAGGAGATACATTGGTGACATTGTGAATGCACCAGCAGACCATGGGTCATGGGCAGGCTAGACTCCTATATTGGTTACCCATTCTTTCACAACTCCTCCTTTTATTCTCATATTTCAAAAGGCCACATTTTCTCAAACTCATTTGTTCCTATGTGGGACCATCATCAAAAATCTTGCTGGTGTATGGAGAAATGTGTAGAACTTCATGGAAATTAATATGTCCTTCCTATGTCATAGGCATTTGTGATGTCCAGAGCATCAGCAGCTACCTTTTACTTTAACCCTAACCTTGACGATTTGTGGTTTGCCAGAATAAAGGACTTCAAATGGAAATGTTCAAGTCCATGAGGACCTTGGAGCCCCAAGAAAGCTCTGGGAAGATTGCCTCTGAACTCTCATGGAACAGAAAACACGGTTGTACCTTATTAGGGTAGAATTCAGTTAGAGAAAGTGAATTTCACTCTGAGACAGCTGTATATTCATTTGGTCTTTATGAGTGTGCCTCCTATCATTCTATGTTTAATCAATGTGCTTCAACACACAAAGGATTCGATGGTTGAGAAAACAATGTGCTTCCACCATCTGTCACAGAGAAAGCAGCAAGGTAGGGACAATGATGTTCATATGTTATATTGGAAAGTTCATTTTCTGGAGAAACTGTAGTTCTGACCTGAAATATAGAAATAGTCTAGGGAGATACCAAAGAATCACTCAGGCACTATATAACTGAGCAGAATTTTAATTAGTCACGGTATCCATTTCTGAAGAGGAATAATGCAGGCTGAACAGGAACAGGTAAGAAGGCAGACCCACTGCAGCAGAGTATGTAGTCTGTATGAGGGTGAGGGACCTGTGGTTGAGTTGTGAGTCTGGAGTGATGCTTGTCAGGCTCCATCAGAATAGGACCTGCCTACTCACAAGTTTGTGTTTCCAGAGAAGGAATTTCTCTGTGCTTCTCTGGCTGTCCTGGAACTCACTCTGTAGACCAGGATGGCCTCCAACCTTGGAGATCTGACTGCATCTTTCTCCCAGTCCTGGGATTAAAGGCCTAGGCCACCACCACCACTCAGTTGTTTCTTGGGTTAAATGAGCTTTATTGTGAGTAAAATCTGTCACTCCATTGCCAAACATTGACCAGAGTTCTATGCAAAACAGACTGACTCGAAGTTTGTGCGTGTGGTTCTGGCCAGCCACAGGAGGCAGCAGTGGGGAGAGATGGTTAGTGGTCTATGGGTTGATGACAGGAGAGACCACAGAGTGTAATGCTTACCCTGCTTTTGATGGAGTGTCACAAAATATTTACAGTAAGCACCCTTTAAGGCCCATTTCCCACCATCAATACTGATATTCTTGGCAATTTTTAGTTTTGAAAGAGTACATTAATTACAACTTATCTTCCTTCCCTATTCTCCCTCCAAATCCTCATACCTCACTCCTGTTCTCCTTCAATTCTTGGAAATTCTTATTCATTGGGAGAACTATGGTATTTGCTTCTGTTTGTTTGGATCCACCAGGCTTACAGAGAAACTATCATCCATTCTTCTATTTGAAGGAGGAAACAATTATTTCTTGGCTCACTATTAAAATCACTCCAAAAAGGGAAAAATTTGATTATTAGTGAAAGGCAAGCCTCCTGATAACTTAACTATAGTAAAGGAAGGTCTTTAAACACAGTCTTTTCCTTGCTTTCAAGTGTAGTCCTGGAAGAATTCTAGAGATGGTGGTAGGGTTTTTCCTTTAAGTTGCCTTTGCCTAAACCTCTGACAGCCAATGGCATCCTATTGCTATGGCAAGCTGAGCTCTAGCATGGAACTTGGGCTCTTCTTGCAAGTAAGTGCTCCCAGGGGCAAAGAAAAGGGGCTCCGGAAACTCAGCAAAATCAGATCACTAAGAGAGGATGTGATGGGCAGGGCTTATGGGGGAGTGTAGCACTGAGAGTTCTCCAAAACAGCCCCTTGGCAGGACCGTAGGATGAATCCTTCTAGCTTCTAGATATATTATAATGTTCTGGCAGTGGTGCTGTGTATTGAAATGAGGGGTACCGAACCAGTGAGGCCTGGTCTCTGTAATCAATTACATGCACATATAATTCCAGGCTGGATAAGGTCCAGGAAGAAATGAGTGTAATAGACAGTGACTCACTGTAGGGGACAAGAGAGTCACATCAGAGGGCATTCCAGCTTGGCTTCCGCAGAACTTTGATGGTGATTCTTCATCACAGAGGTTGATTCTGAGGTAGTACAAAGAAGAGAAGGGACATACATCCAAATGAAGAAGTATCTTGGGACATATATCCAAATGGAGACACATCAAAGGTGTTATCATTAACCCCTGCTCAATAAATTAAATCCAAATGCACAAGCTTCATGCTCCCGGTTGAATGCACAGGGCAGAAAGGCACACTTTGTGGATCCAGTTAGAACTAGAAGGTTATGTGAGGGGCTTCAGGCTGTGCTTATTTGAGTGGACCATAACAATCAAGGAAGGTCTTAGGGATACAAGTAGCAAAAGGCTGGGTGGATCAATGCACTGACTGAGCAAGTCCAGGCTGCATTGCTCAAATTTACCTGTTGCCTGTGTTGCTTTGACTACTGCTTTACAACACAGTAGTTCAAATTTCTCTGCTCTTCTGAAAACTGCAGAAAAAGTCCCTAGTTAAATGCTAATGCTAGTCACAAGTGATATAGCTGTCCATTTCTTCCTGTCCCCAGCAAAATGCTCTGGATATGTCTGAAAAATGCTCTAGACCCCAAAGACGGCCTTCCTCCCTCTGGAGAGCAGTAACATTCCTTGTTCCTTAGAGAAATCTGAGTCAGTTACCCATTAACTAACTGAGAAGTGTGATTCTTTATCTGCTTTTCTACATGCAGGAGTATCCCCAAATGATCAGCTGATGGTCCTAGGTTCACATTCTAGAAGGTATTTTGTATTCTTTCTAGCAAAAGTGTTCTTTTCTTAGAGTGTCTGATGTGGGAGCTTGATTGCAAATGGAAACATCAAGTTCCTCCATTAGGACCCTGTTTTAGCTTCCAAAGATGTGCTGCCTTTTGCAGGGCAGAGCCCCAGCCTATGCTCACCTATGGTTTTACAGGTACCTTGATATCCTGACAGTAACAAATCTGAATAAGACAAGCACATTTGATGGGAGGGTGTTAATTTTTCTAATCTTTCCTTTGAAAGCATGGTAGTTCAGATAATAAGAAATAAATGCATAAGAGCCACAGAGGTATATTTCTAGATTGTCATATTACACACACACACACACACACACACACACACACACACACACACACACACAAACCCATACACAAATAATTCTTGTGAAAGTTAATTGATTTTAACAATAGACACTATGCATCTATTTTGTGCTTATCGTGTTTGAGAAAATCCAAAATTAGGGACAATTGAGGCAGACTTTACAGTGGAAAACAGGCAATGCCTAAATGTCTAATCTCTTCACTGCTGCCAAAATTTCCTTATTCCCTCTGAATCTGCTGGGACTTCATTCCAGACACAAAGAGATTCAATGAATACTCGATTTTTACATTATGATATGAGACTAGCTATATTTGAAAGGACAATGGTGGGGAGCGAGGATCACTCAGGCTTTTAGGTAGGTTCTACTAGATTAATGTCATCCTTAGCAAGAATGCACGTAACTCTAGGGCTACCAAACAAAACCCTAAGGAGTGAGGTTCACCTGTCACTGAGTCTTCCCACCAGATGTTATAGAACTGAACGGCAAGTACAGCATTGACTGAATAACCTTGAGATTTAAGGTTTATCATCTTGTTTTATGGAAAACTCTAAATGGATCTGATTGTCTACACTAGTGGATAAAATCCAATAACCTAGGTCTGTCCTAGCTCTTTTCTGAATGTTAGACTGCATTTGCTTATTATGTTGCATAATAGATTATACAGAACGTGAAGACTGAAGACTGCTTTCTGGGTGTGCTTGCTTTGCATACTATTGGCTTGATAGAATGACCACCACCACATCACTACTGCAGCTACTGTTACTATAACTAAACAAACACAATTGCACACACACACACACACACACACAGCAGATATATATATATATATATATATATATATATATATATATATATATCTCCAAATACAAAATTGCATATACACAGCACATGCCTCCATATATGCATTTATATATACTCTCTTATGATTTTACTGATATAAAAGCAGGTGTAATTAATTTGCCTTAAATCATATATTGTTTTCACTGTCCCATAAAATGCCATGGTGTCTGTATGGTAAACAACACATATTATCAAGGAAGAGGTATTAAGTGCCAACGATACCAACATCAAGTCTTAGAAAGAAAACCTTTTTGAATACAGCTATTTATAGGGGACTTAGACAAGTTGCTTCTCTGGCTCATCTTTTTATTTAAAATTATCTTACTTATTTATATTCCAAATGTTATTCCCCTTCCCCTGTCTCTCCTCCAAAATTTTTTCACCCTATCCCTTTCCCCTGTTGCCTCTGAGAAGAAGGAAGCTCTCCATTCCCTCTAATCCCCATGTGTTAAGAGAAACCCTATTAATTGTAGAAATTTAATATTCCAATCTGGGGTTCCTACCCCACCTTTGACCATTTAGTTCTCAGATAAAAGACACACATAACCTTTGTATTTAGAATAAGCCTTAATCAGCACTAGAGCTGGGCAGATATCTATGTTCTGTGCTATTAAATTTTATTTCAATTGTTAACCTTGAGTTATTACTTATTATATATTTTTGAATGGTAATCATCTTTTTTCTTCATTTTTTAAAAAAATATTCTTTGTCTTTATTGGATATTTTTTATTTACATTTCAAATATTAGAACCTTTCCTGGTATCCAGGCCATAAAGCCCTATAAGGGTGGAGTGGTTCCTCCACCCAACCACCCACCCGTTTACCCCTTCCTGCCCTGACATAACCCTACACTGGGGGGTCCAGATTTGGTGGGAACAAGGATTTCTCCTCCAATTGGTGCCCAACAAGGCCATCCTCGGCTACATATGCAGCTGGAGCCATGGGTCTGTCTATGTGTACTCACTGGATGGTGAATCAGTACTTAGGAGCTCTGGTTGGTTGGTATTGTTGTTCTCATGGGGTTGCAAACTCCTTCAGCTCCTTCAATCCTTTCTCTAACTCCATCAATGGGGATCCTGTTCTCAGTTCAATGGTTGTCTGTGAGCATTCACCACTGTAATTGTCATGCTCCAGTAGAGCCTCTCAGGAGACAGCTATATCAGGCTCCTGTCAGCATGCACTTCTTGGCATCAGCAATGCTGTCTGGGTTTGGTGGCTGTATGGATATGGGCTGGATTTCCAGGTGGACCAGACTCTGAAAGACCATTGTTTTGGTCTCTGCTCCAACTTTGTCTCCGTATCTCCTCCTATGAATATTTTTGTTCCCCCATTTAAGGACTGAAGCATGTGCACTTTGGTTGTCCTTCTTCTTGAGCATTATGTGATCTGTGGATTTATCTTAGGGAATCTGAGCTTTTTGCCTCATACCCACTTCTCAGGGAGTGCATGCCATGTATGTTTATTTATTTTGTTGTTGTTGTTTTTTGTTTTTGTTTTTGTTTTGTGATTGGGTTACCTCACTCAGGATGTACTTTCTAGTTCCATTCATCTGCCTGTGAATTTCATGAAGACATTGTTTTATTTATTTCTATTGGATATTTATTCACATTTCAAATGTTGTTCCCTTTCCCAATTTCCTATCCATAAGCCTTCCATCCCCTTACATTCTCCTCCTCTATAAGGATGTTCCCCTCCCCATCCACGCCCACTTCTCCCCCCCCCCCACATTCCCTTGCAATAGGCGTCCAACCTTGGCAGGACCAAGGGCTTCTTCTTTCATTGGTGCCCAACAAGCCCTGCTACATATGCAGTTGGAGCCATGAGTCAGTCCGTGTATCTTTGGGTAGTGGTTTGGTCCCTAGAAGCTCTGGTTGGTTGGCATTGTTGTTCTTATGGGGTTTCAAACCCCTTCATCTCTTTCAGTCCTTTTTCTAATTCCTCCAACTGGAGTCTCGTTCTCAGCTCAGTGGGTTGCTGCTAGTATTTGACATGCTCTTTCAGGAGATATTTGTATTGGGTTCCTGACAGCATGCACTTTTTAGCTTCATCAATCTTACCTAGTTTTGGTGGAGATAGATATATATGGCCCACGCATGTGGGGCAGGCTCTGAATGGCCATTCCTTCAGTCTTTGCTCTAAACTCTGCCTCCATATGGATAAACTGCCCTCCTATGGATATTTTTGTTCCCTCTTCTAAGAAGGAGTAAAGGATCCGCAGTTTTGTCATCCTTCTTCTTGAGCTTCCTGGGATCTATGGATTGCATCTTGGGTAATTTGGGCTTTGGGGCTAATATCCACTTAGAAGTAAGTGCATACCATGTGTCTTTTTCTGTGATTGGGTTACCTCACTCAGAATGATATTTTTTAGTTCAATCCATTTGTCTATGAATTTCATGCAGTCATTGTTTTTTAAACACTGAGTAGTGCTCCATTGTATAGATGTACCATATTTTATGAATCAATTTCTCTCTTGAAGGGCATCTAGGTTCTTTCCAGTTTTTGGCTATTATAAATAAGGCTGCTATGAACATAGTGGAGCATGTGTCTTTGTTGTATGTTGGAGCATCTTTTGGGTATATGCCCAGGTGAGGTATAGCTGGGTCCTCAGGTAGTGGAATGTCCAATTTTCTGAGGAACCTGCGACTGATTTCCAGAATGGTTGTACCAGTTTGCAATCTCACCAACAATGGAGGAGTGTTCCTCTTTCTCCACATCCTCACCCAGCATCTGCTGTCACCTAAGTTTTTTATCTTAGCCATTCTGACTGGTATAAGGTGGAATCTCAGGGTTGTTTTGATTTGCATTTCCCTGATGACTAAATATGTTGAACATTTCTTTAGGTCCTTCTCAGCCTTTCGATATTCCTCAGCTGAGAATTCTTTGTTTAGCTCTGTACCCCATTTTTAATAGAGTTTGTCTCTCTGGAGTGTATCTTCTTGAGTTCTTTGTATATTTTGGATTTTAGCCCTTCATAAGATGTAGGACTGGTAAAGTTTTCCCCCCAATCTGTTGGTTGCCATTTTGTCCTAATGAAAGTGTCCTTTGCCTTACAGAAGCTTTGCTGTTTTATGAGGTCCCATTTATCAATTCTTGATCTTAGGGCATAAACTATTGGTATTTGGTTCAGGATATTTTCCTGAAGTCATTGTTTTAATAGCTGAGTATGACTCCATTGTGTAGAAGTACCACATTTTCTGTATTCACTCCTCTATTGAAGAACATCTGGATTCTTTCCAGATTCTGCCTATTTTAAATAAGGCTGCTACGAAATAATGGAGTATGTGTCCTTGTTGTATGTTGGAGCATCTTTTGTGTATATGCCCAGGAGTGGTATAGCTGTTTCCTCAGGAAGTGGAATGTCCAACTTTCTGAGGATCCTCCAGACTGATTTCCAGAGTGGTTGTACCAGCTTGCCAACCCACCAACAATGGAGGAGTGTTCCTTTTTCTGCACATCCTTGTCAGCATCTCTTGTCACCTGAGTTTTTTTATCTTAGCCGTTCTGATTTGTATGAGGTAGAATCTCAGGGTTGTTTTGATTTGTATTTCCCTGATGACTAAGGATGTTGAATGTTTCTTTATGTACTTCTCAGACACTTGACATTCCTCAACTGAGAATTCTTTGTTTTGCTTTGTACCCAATTTTTAATAGGGTTATTTGGCCCTTTGGAGTCTGACTCTTGAGTTCTTTGTATATTTTGGATATTAGCCTTCTATCACCTGTAGGGTTGGTAAAGATCTTTTCCCAATCTGTTGGTTGCCATTTTGTCCTGATGAAAGTATCCTTTGCCTTACATAAGCTTTGCAATTTTATGAGGTTCCATTTGTCGATTCTTGATCTTAGAGCATAAGTCATTGATGTTATGTTTAGGGAAATTTGCCCAGTGCCTATGTGTTTGAGACTCTTCCCCACTTTCCTTCTATAAATTTGAGTGTATCTGGTTTTATGTGGATATCCTTGATACACTTGAACTTGAGATTTGTACATTGGATTAGAATGGTTCGATTTGCCTTCTTCTATATGCTGAGCTCCAGTTGAACCAGCACCATTTGTTGAAAATGCTATCTTTTTTCCCACAGGTTGCTTTTAGCTCCTTTTTCAAAAATCAAGTGTCCATAGGTGTATGGGTTCATTTCTTGGTCTTCAATTTTATTCCATTGATCTACCTACCTGTCTGTGGACCAATATCATGCAGTTTTTATCAGTAATGCTCTGCAGTACAGCTTGAGGTCAGAAATCGTGATTCCCCCAGAAGTTCTTTTATTGTTGAGGATATTTTTTTGTTATTCCAAGTGAATTTGCAAATTGCTCTTCCTAAGTCTATGAAGAATTGAATTGGAATTTTGATGGGGATTGCATTGAATCTCTAGATTGCTTTTGGCAAAATGGCTATTTTTACAATATTAACCCTGCCAATCCATGAGCATGAGAGCTCTTTCCCTCTTCCTAGATTTTTTCAATTTCTTTTTTCTTGAAATTGTTGTCCTACAGATCTTTCACTTGCTTAATTAGCGTTACATCAAGGTATTTTATGTTATTTGGGACTATTATGAAGGGTGTCAATTCCCTAATTACTTTTTCAGCCAGTTTTTCCTTTTAGTAGAGGAAGGCTACTAATTTGTTTGAGTTAAATTTATAATCAGCCACTTTGCTTAAGTTGTTTTTCAGGCTTAATAGTTATCTGGTGGACCTTTGTGGGGGACAATTAAGTATATTATCATATCATTGGCAAATAGTGATATTTTGACTTCTTTTTCTATTTGTATTCCTTTGACCTCGTTTTATTCTCTGATTGCATTGGCTAGGACTTCAAGTATTGTATTGAATAAGTAGGGAGAGAGTGGGCAGCCTTGTTCCTGATTTTAGTGGGATTGTTTCAAGTTTCCCACCATTTTAGTTGGATGTTGCCTACTGGTTTGCTGTATATTGATTTTCCTATGTTTACTTATGGGCCTTGAATTGCTGATCTTTCCAAGACTTTAAACATGAAGGGGTGTTGAATTTTGTTAAATGCTTTCTCAGTATCTAATGAGATGATAATGTGTTTTTTTTTAAATTTGAGTTTGTTTATAAGTGGATTAGGTTGATGGATTTCTGTATATTGAATCATCTCTTCATCCCTGGGATGAAGCCAACTTGATTATGATAGATGATCATTTTGACGTGTTCTTGGATTCAGTTTGAGAGGATTTTATTGTGTATTTTTGAGTTGATATTCATAAGGGAATTGGTCTGAAGCTCTCTTTCTCTGTTGGGTCTTTGTATGGTTTAGGTATAAGCATAATTGTGGCTTCTTAGAAGAAATTGGGCAGTGTCTTTCTGTTTCTATTTTGTGGAGTAGTTTGGCATTAGATCTTCTCTGAGGGTCTGGTAGAATTCTCCATCTGGTCCTGAGCTTTTTTTTTTTTTTTTTTTTTTTTTTTGGTTGAGAAACTTTTAATGACCGCTTCTATTTCTCTAGGTGTTATGGGACTGTTTAGATGGTTTATCTGATCCTGACTTAATGTTGGTACCTAGTATTTGTCTAGAAAATTGTCCATTCCATCCAGGTTTCCACTTTCGTTGAATATAGGCGTTTGTAAGAGAATTTCATGATGTATTTAATTTCCTCGGTTTCTGTTGTTATGCCTCCCTTTTCATTTCTGATTTTGTTAATTTGGATATTTTCTCTGTGCCCTCTGGTTAGTCTGGCTAAGGGTTTATCTATCTTGTTAATTATTTGAAAGAACCAGCTCTTGGTTTTGTTGACTCTTTGTATAGTTTCTTTTGTTTCTACTTGGTTGATTTCAGCCCTGAGTTTATTATTTCCTGCCATCTATTTCTCTAGTGTATATTTGCTTCTTTTGCTTCTTTTTCTTCTAGAGCTTTTAGGTGTGTTGTCAAGCTGCTGATGTATGCTCTCTCCAGTTTCTTTTTGGATGCACTCAGAGCTATGAGTTTCCTCTTAGCACTGGCTTTCATTATGTCCCATAAATTTGGGTATGTTGTACTTTTATTTTCATTAAATTCTAAAAAGTCTTTAATTTCATTCTTTATTTCTTCCTTAACCACATTGTCATTATCTGGGCTGTTCTTACACCAATTGGCCAGCCCTTAGGGCCAAAGTTTTTTAACTCCTAACCAATGGTGTTTTTTTCTTCCTTCTTACCTTTTTATTTTTTTTATCTTGAGGATTTCCTCTGACCTCCAATCCTAACATCCAAAACCCTCTATGTCTTCTCTGCCCATTTATTGACTGTCAGCATCTTTACTTACCAATGAAAAATAATTTAGCACATAGCTTCACTAGGGTCTACCTGAAAATTCTGGTGGGGCAACCAGCTCTTGAGAAACCGGCATTAGCATTAAAATACAAACAACATTAGGCCACTCCAACACACCATTATTTCCTTTTTTAGTAATTCTAAACTAGTTTTAGAATAGCATTTGTGGTGTTTTGGATAGGTCTGGTCCCCATAGACTCATGCATTTGAATGCTTAGTCCACAGAGAGTAGCATTATTATGAGGTATGGCCATATTGGAGTATGTGTGACCTTGTTGAAGGAAGTGTGTGTGGGTGGGCTGTGGCGTTTCCTATGCTAAGGCACCACTCAGTGTGGCTTAGTTATTTCCTGATGCCTTAGGATCAAGATGTAGAACTCTAAGCTTCTTCTCAAGCAGCATGTCTACCTGAAAACTGCCAAGCACTCTGCTTAACAAAAATGGACTAAATCTCTGATACTCTATGCTAGCCCGAATTAACTGTTGTTCATTATGAGATTTGCCTTAGTCACAGTGTCTTTTCACAGCAAAATATTCCTATGATAGAAGTTGGTATCAGGGACTGGGGTATTGTGGTGATAACCTGTCCATGTTTTTGTTTGGAATAATATGGATTTTGGAACTGTGGATTAGAAAATCAGTTGAAAGTGGGTCTTAAATGAAAGTTTAAGTGGGTCTTAATGGGCCATCCTAGTAGAAACATGGAAAATAGTAGAGCTGTGGGTGATTTGAACTGGACGCACTTGGCTAGGGAGGCTTCAGAAGGACAAGATTTTAGTATGTTGTCTAGAGATTGTTCTTATGATATTTTAGTGAAGAATGTGGCTGCTCTTTGCCCTTGTCTGAAGAGTCTGCTTGACGCTAAGTTGAAGAGATTTGGATTGATTACACTGGGAAAGGAAATCTCAAAACACCATAATATAGACTCCATTCTCTGGGTCAGACTTATGAAGAACACTTGGAAGAAATGTAGTGAACTATGAAAGAAAAAAAATACAAGATGGTTTAAGGATTAATGGAGCATGAGGAACTTGTATGGAGCTTTCTCTTGTGTTCATGGATGCACAAGAATTAAATGGGTTTAAGGGACTGGTGATCTTGTGGCAAGATCCCACTCAGCTAAGCTTCCATTTTGTGAAAAGGATTTAAAGAAAAGCTCGGGTCCATGCATGGTGGTACATGCATTAATTACAGCAGATGTACTTTACCCCTAGCACTGAGGACACAGAGGCACTCAGATTTCTGAGTTTAAAGGTCAGCCTGGGTTACAGAGCTGTTCCAGGACACCAAAGCTTAGGCAGTGAAATAAACCTGGAAAATTGAAAGCTAGTGATGATGTAATGAATGAAGGGGCCATGTTCCAACCCCAGGGAGCATGGCATTTGACAGCTTCAGCCAGGTAGTTTTGGCTTTAGCATCAAGAATGGAATTTTCTTCTCTAAGTAAAACTGCTGAGTCCAAGAAGGTACCGGGTGTCCCTTTATGTAGACCCATAGAGGCCATTGTGTGAAAGGGCTTATGGAATCTCCTTCCTCAACTAAGGAAAGTTATTGACGTCAGGGGTGTGACAGGGGTGTCTCTACATGGAGGCGTAGAGAGAAAATTGTATGAAGCTGTGAGGGTGCAGCCTAGATTGCTATGGAGACCCCAAGATGTTAGAGGTACCAGAGTCATGGGATACATGACATGGAAAGCTGCTAACATGAAATAGAATCAGCTCAAGAGAAAGTTGTGTTTCAGTTAACAAAGCTGAAAGGAGTTGGAGATTTAGATCTGAAGAGCATTTTGACATCAGAAATAAAGATGCAGAGTTTGCAGTTTGCACATGTGGCTTTGGATCTTGCTTTGGTTCAGTATTTCCTTAGTATGCTCTCTTCCCTACATTTTGGAACCATAATGTATATCCTCTGTTATGATAAGCTGGAAATATGTGATCTAATTTTTAACTTTGATTTTATAGGGATTAATCTCAGAAGAGACTTTGAACTTTGGACTTTTACTATGGAGACTTTTGAAGTTGGATTAAATAGAATTTGCACTATGTTATGGTTCCATGGGGGGCAGGGAGTGAAGCATGATTGTCTTAGTAGGTCTGGCTTTGTTGGAGGAAATGTGTCACTATTGTGGTAGACATTGAGGTCTTCTATGCTCAAGATCTGCCAAATGTGAGACAGTTATTTTTTCTCTTGCTTAAAGGTCAGGATGTAAAACTCTTAGTTTTTTTCTGAAGCACTATTTCTGCCTGAATGCTATCATGCTTCCTGCTGTGAAAATAATGGACTAAACCACGGAATCTGTAAGCCAGCTCCAAAGAAATGTTTTCCTTTATAAAAGTTGCTGTGGTGATGGTGTCTCCCACAGCAATAAAACGCTAAGACAGCACTATTCTTCATTTTCTTCACCTGGAATCATTGTTACTGTGTTTATGCCATTCATCTTATCAGTGTATAAGAAAGTTTGTGCCAGTTACTTGGAGGAGGACAACATTCTTCAGTACTTAGGAATGATGCGGTGGTATATGGAGAAATCATTTATCTCATCCCTAGGATGTGGAGGAAAGGAAAGGTAAGTGGTTGAATTTTCAGGATCTCTTTCAAGGGCACATGGCTAGTGAATTTACTTTGTTTCCCTAGGCAACATCTCTTAAATGCTACGTGTCCTACACTACTATGCACATAAGATCAAACCTTAGCATATGGGCTTCTGTGGAGACAGTTAGACTTACTCTAGTTTTCCTCTATTGATTCTCAAGTTTATGTTCTCACAAATACAAAATCATCCAAAATATAATATGATCTTCCTACTTGATTTAATTTTTACCACCCCTCCAGTAACAATTCTGAACACTGGAGGCATACAAGTGTGCTGTACATTCCTGTTTTTTTCTTCCATTTTTATTAAATTGGATATTTCTTATTTACATTTCAAATGTTATTCCTTTTCCCGGTTTCCTGTCCATCAGCTCCCTAACCCCTGCCCCTCCCCTTTGATATGGGTGTTCCCCTCTCCATCCACTCCCCATTACCGCCCTTCCCCCAACCCCTACACGGTGGTCTACCCTTGGCAGGACCAAGGGCTTCCTCTTCCACTGGTGCCCCAACAAGGCTATTCACTGCTACCTATGGAGTTGGAGCCCAGGGTCAGTCCATGTATAGTCTTTGGGTAGTGACTTAGTCCCTGGAAGCTCTGGTTGGTTGGCATTGTTGTTCTTACCAGGTCACGAGCCCCTTCAGCTCTTTCAGCCCTTTCTCTAATTTCTCCAACTGGAGTCCCGTTCTCAGTTCAGTGGTTTGCTGCTGTTATTCGCCTATGTATTTGACATGTTCTGGCTGTGTCTCTCAGGAGAGATCTATATCCAGTTCCTGTCAGCCTGCACTTAGCTTCATCCATCTTATCTAGTTTGGTGGCTGTATATGTATGGGCCACATGTGGGGCAGGCTCTGAATGCTGTTCCTTCAGTCTCTGCTCTAAACTCTGCCTCCCTTTCCCCTCCTACGGATATTTTTGTTCCCCTTTTAAAGAAGCATATGCATTTTGGTCATCCTTCTTGAGTTTCATGTGGTCTGTGCATCTTGGGTAATTCGAACATTTGGGCTAATATCCACTTATCAATGAGTGCATATCCTGTATGTTTTTCTGTGATTGGGTTACCTCACTCAGGATGATATTTTCTAGTTCCATCCATTTGCCTGGGAATTTCATGAAGTCATTGTTTTTGATAGCTGAGTAGTATTCCATTGTGTAGATGTACCACATTTTCTGTATCCATCCTAAATCCTCTATGCTGGTCTGCATGGAATTCTATGTTTGAAAATACATTACTTCGGGGGCTGGAGAGATGGCTTAGTGGTTAAGAGCACCCGACTGCTCTTCCAGAGGTCATGAGTTCAATTCCCAGCAACCACATGGTGGCTCACAACCATCTGTAAAAAGATCTGATGCCCTCTTCTGGTGTATCTGAGGACAGCTACAGTGTACTTATATATAATAAAATAAAATAAATCTTTAAAAAAATACATTACTTCATTTCCCTACCTAGTATGCATTTATCAACCCTTTAGGGATCACCTTAAAGGTTCACTCCCTTGGACATATTCTTGGGCACTATTTGTTTTCACTCCTGAAAAAATTCCATGCAACTTTATCAATACCATCTAAATTTCTCCATACTGTCTACAGTATTTACACAAAAGATTCATAATACTCTATGTTGAGCAATAACTATTTAAGGTCAAATACAGCACAAATGGGAATATAAGAACTGGAGATTACTTAACCAAAATCTACTAAATTAAGAGTTGTTGAACCTCTTTGAACTACATGGTACTCTCAGGTTCTATTTCTATGACCTACAACCACAAGAAATTTCCAAGAAGAGCCATCTGTGGTGCCTCCAGTCACATAGCTCCTATTAATATATCTTCCATTTAACTCAGAATACCTTTGCTGTTACAGCAGCTTCTAACTTCATAGCCCAACAATTACTTCTCTTTTCTGAGATTAATCAACCCTTGGAGGCATCATTTGATATAACTGTTCACTCCTGCCTGATGTACATTCTGACTTTTGCTTCTGTGAGGCTGCATTCCCCCACCCCCTTCCCCTGTAGCCCTTCTTCCAGATAGTTCAGTTTTTCTTCTTGAAATTGCTTTTCTTGGTTCAGGTCAATAGTTTGAAAATTTCCAGGGATCAGTTGAAGATCATCTAGTTGTGTTTTTATGGTCCTTTCTAACTTGACAGTGTTTGCTCCAATTGCACTAAGCAGGTGACCTAAAATGTGTAATATTCGCAACAGTTTACCCCAATCAACCAGCACACTATATTCTCCATAATTCAAGAGTTACAGATCCTATTTTACAATGGATATGCACAGGATAAAGGAGAAAGATGTAGCCTATAATACTTGTTTGTATTGGTTATAGAAAAGTAGTACATACATATTTGTTGATTGCTTTTTTCCCCAATCCCCTTTTAAAAAGTGCATTTTTAGCTACATTTTAATGTTATTCCATTTCCCATTTTCCCCTCCAGAAACCTGCTATCCTACCCCTCTCCCTGCTTCTATGAGGGTGCTCCCTGACCCACCAACCTACCCCCTCTCACCTCCCTGCCCTGACATTCCTCTACACTGGGACATCTAGTCTTGACAAGACCAAGGGCTGCTCCTTCCATTGACACCCGACAATCTACTACATATGTGGGTGGAGTCATAGGTCCATTCCTATGTTTTCTCTTTTCCCAATCCCTTTTCTCCCAGAAGCTGACTTGACAGTGGCTTTGACAGCATTTCAGTTCCTTGAAAGAGCACTATGTAAATTGAGAGAGTGCTAGCAAATTCTGCTCCAAGCACAGTCTGGAGTTTTTATGTTATGCAAATTAAGTGAAAAGTTCATTAAATGTATGATATTTCATGATTTCGTGACTTTTCAAAGCTGTGTGAATGCAGAGCTCACAGCACTACTCTCCCTTAAAGAAATATAACAGTCAAAGTCCCTAGTGCTTTGGCTTATTAAGTAGCTTATCAGCACCATTTTGGAGTTAATTGTAAGCATCTGTTTAGGAGAAACTGGTGTGTTTTACAACATTAAGAAAAGTAAATGAATTCATAATTGCAAATTCAGCATGATTTAAGATGTTTCCAATTTTAATAAAAATACCTATGACTATGTGTGAGTGAGGGTTTATTTTTGAATTATCTTAAACCAAAATGCCTCCCAGATTTTAATTGCTGAGTTAATTATAGGTTTTAAACAAAATCAGTTTCAGAAATCTACAATAGTTCTGTATTCATCACATTCAATGGATCATAGAGAAAATATTGAAAGGCCATTAAATGTCATTTTAAGGTTCTAAAAGGAAGTGGAAACAAATCCAGATGCCCTAATTTCAAGCATAAATATCCTGGTGACCAACTCTTGGTGCAGTATGCAAGTCTCCAGGCCTCCTGCTGACTCCACCTGTGAGATGAACTGCCAGGCACCAAAGGATGGTGATCCCTGAGTGACAATTGTTGATGAGCCTATATGAACTCCAGCTCAGTGAGCCACACTATGGAAACAATCAGGGCTTGCAAATAATGACCATGCAACTACTTTAATGGAAGGGATTGAAGCTGTGACTGGAATACTTTCTGACAAGAACTTGAACTTGGAATAGATGAATGTTTAGATCTGAGCTCCTCATTATTATTTTAGAATTTTCAAAATTCTAAACTTTCTGTCTTCATTTTAAGATTTCTCTATCCTAATATGGAGGAACAATACTCTAGCATGGCCTACCGACTCATGTGGCAGAATACTAGGGCTTCAGAAAAAAGGCATGCTCCCCAGAGTTTTCTCTTTGTTGTATTATTTAGCAAAATCTGAAAGAGATTGAGAAAGGGCTTGGAGCCATAATAATGCTGAAGGTTGGACACTAAGGCAGACAGGCAGCCTGAATTATGTAACAAGTATTTAGTTAGTTCAGACGTAGTAAGACCTAGTTCAAAATAGTAACAATAACATTCTAAAAACAATACTGAAAGATCAGAGATAATTGACAGTATTTTAAGCATGCTTTCCTCTTTGTATAGGAAAAATTAAAACTGATCACATTGAGTATAACTCATTGAATAAAACATGAGCATACCTTTATTCTGTTTTACTTTTATTAATAAATTTTTTTGTTAAAAGTTTCATGCACATATATTTTTCAGTCTTATTCTTTTTACCCCACCCTCCCTATCCATCTTCCTACTCCTCTCTTTCCCATATTCATGTCTGCTTGCTTTGTTTCCTTTTGCTCTGGTTTGACCAGGGATGCATGTGTGGCCCTCAGATTGCAACTATTCACCAGACTGTCGTAGGTGTACCAGTATATACACAACTGAAGACAGTGGCTCCCTGCCTTCCAGACTCCATAAGTAGGCAATACTTATGCACTAAGAGATTGAATGTGTGTCTCTTTGTCTCTTTACTATCATCACTGACTGTTGAGAGGGCCCTTTTTATACAGACCCAGAGTTGTTAATTGCAGCTGCTATGGGTTTGTGACATCGCCCTTCTCCCTGTCTTCTTGTTCTTATACTCAAACATCTTCTGCAATGTTCTTTGAGCATTAGAGGTGGTACATGGTGTTGGTAGGACCTTCATCCTTCACTTATTCTCAGATCCAAGTCTGTGTTCGCCATTGTTCATTGCAAATGGAAGCTTCTCTGACTTGGATTGAGAGTAGGCTTTGCCTAAACTGTACACATAGGTAGGTAGAAAGTAGCTTCATAAATGGCTTATGCTCTAAGATTAGGAATTGACAAACGGGACCTCATAAAACAGCACAGCTTCTGTAAGGCAAAAGACAGATTGGGAAAGGATAGTTACCAATCCTACATCTGATAGAGGGCTAATATCCAAAATATACAAAGAACTCAATAAGTTAGACCCCAGAGGGCCAAAAAACCCTATTAAAAATTGGGTACAGAGCTAAACAATTATTCTCAGCTGAGGATTATTGAATGGCCAAAAAAGCACCTAAAGAAATGTTCAACATCTTTAATCATCAGGGAAATGCAAATCAAAACAACCCTGAGATTTCACCTCATACCAGTCAGAATGGCTAAGATCAAAAACTCAGATGACAGAAGATGCTGGTGAGGATGTGGAGAAAGAGGAACACTCCTTCATTTTTGGTGGGATTGCATACTGATACAACCACTCTGGAAATCAGTCTGGAGGTTCCTCAGAGAATTGGACATTCCAGTACCTGAGGACTCAGCTATACCTCTCCTGGGTATATATCCAAAGATGCTCCAACATATAACAAAGACACATGCTCTACTATGTTCATAGCAGCCTTATTTATAATAGTCAAAGCTGGAAAGAACCCAGATGCCCTTCAACAGAAGAATGGATTCAAAAAATGTGGTACATCTACACAATGGAGTACAACTCAGCTATCAAAAACAATGACTTCATGAATTCATAGACAAATGGAATGAACTAGAAAATATCATCCTGAGTGAGGTTACTCAATCACAGAAAAACACAGTTGGTATGCACTCATTGATAAGTGGATATTAGCCAAAAAGCTCAAATTACCCAAGATGCAATCCACAGACCACAGGAAACCCAAGAAGGATGACCAAAATGCAGATGCCCCTATTCCTTCTTAAAAGGGGAAAAATATCCATAAGAGGGGATATGGAAGCAAAGTTTAGAGCAGTAACTCAAGGAATAGCCATTCAGAGCCTGACCCACATGTGGCCCATATATATACAACCACCAAAACTAGATAAGAATGATGAAGCTAAAAAAATGCATGCTGAAAGGGACCAGATATAGAGCTCTCCTGAGAGACGCATCAAGAGCATGTCCAATACAGAGGTCAATGCTAGCAGCAAACCACTGAACTGAGAACAGGACCCCCTTGGGGGGAATCAGAGGAAGTATTGAAAAAGTTGAAGGAGCTTGAAACCCCATAAAAACAACAATGCCAACCAACCAGAGCTTCCAGGGACTAAACCACTACCAAAAGACTATACATGGACTGACCCAGGGCTCCAACTGCATATGTAACAGAGAATAGCCTTGTTGGGGCACCAGGGGAAGAGGAAGCCCTTGATTCTACCAAGGTTGAACTCCCCAATGCAGGGGAATATGGGGGGCAATATGGGGGATGTATGGGGGGGAAATACCCATATGGGGGAGGGGCAGGGGAGGGGATGCAGGCTTGTGGACAGGAAACCGGGGAGGGGAATAACATTTGAAATGTAAGTAAAGAAATATATTTAATAAAAAATTAAAAAAAGAAAGCAGCTTCATATGTAGCTAAATATCAGTGGTAATTTCCTTTTTGGGGCCTACCAAGGCTTAAGTTTTTGATTGGGTATTGAGTACCAGGCATGAGATCCATTCTATGGAGCAGCAGATCACAAGTACAAGGAGAGAGCAGCTGGTTACCCTGGAAACAGTCATACTAGTTGAGTACTAGTGAACATCTCTCTCTCTCTCACTCTCTCTCTCTCTCTCTCTCTTTCTCTCTCTCTCTCTCTCTCTCTCTCTCTCTCTCACACACACACACACACACACATACACACACACACAGTTTTATATTTTAGAAAACATTATATTTGGGGAAAGAGAAGAGATGTTAAAAGTTAAGAGATAAAATCTGAAGATACTTGTATTATCTAATCAAGACAGCAATGAACACAATTCAAGAGCCTTGAGTAGGTAATGACATGTAACATCTTTGGAGTTATTTTGAATTAGATTGACCAAAATTAATGACTGGCTCAAAGGATGTAGGCAAGAAAGAAAACAGTTTATATAATAACTGCTGACATGCTTACTATGACAGCCTCAGAAACTCAAGTTTTGGTTAAAAGTGTACCTAGGAAATGTTTTAATTAATAAAACACCGAACAAATACATGGCGCTATTTTGCTATTTGCTGAAGGCATGTGAGTGAGAGGAGATGCCCATGGAGTAAATTTCTGCCTCAGGGATGTTCCCACAAATTTGTTGCCCAGCAACAAATGTCAGGCCTGATAATGTGCATCTATACAAAAAACATTATATGAAATAAAAAGTTATATTTATGAATATCTGTGGAGATACTTATACATATGCATGCTTTAAAAAAGAGGGTATGATTTTAACAGACAGTGGAGAAGTATATATGTGAATGTTTGTAATCATGTTATAATCTAAACTACACACACACACACACAGTGAGTAGATATTGGTTGAGGTGACAGGAAGGATGATGTTCTAGAAATTCTCAGACCAAGTTAACAGCACAATCATCTACATGTATTGTAGCAGAGTGTAGGTAACTGCAGCAAAATCTAAATAAAGATGTTTTTAAGAAGTCAACTATGTGTAAAGTCTTAAAAATGAAACAAAACAAGCAGAATATGGAGAAGTAACTGTTGAAAGAAGGAAATGACATTGAGATCCACACTTGTATAGACTGCATTGAAAATCTACATGTCAAGCTAGAAAGTCATAATTACTGTAAAGTAACATGTAAAAGAAAGGATGCTAGGAATACCCGAAGGTCTGGTAATTGAAAGGTGAACTCTGTCAAATGAGTAATAAGTGAGTATTCAAGCCTCTGAAATGAATGCAGAAGACAGTCTCCAAGAAGCTCTGTGACAGGTAGATTTATAAGATGTAGCTGTTCCTCCATTACAGGAAATATGGAAAGAAAAGTTTAAATATGGGAATAATACATTGCATGCCATATTAACTAGTAAGTCCAAGCAAATTATGAAAATCAATGCATCATTTAACCCTATTTTTTAAAAAGTCATGTATACATACACATTTACACAATGTCCTTAGATCAGTGGTTCTTAGCCCCTTAGGGGGCTAATATCAGACATCATTCATATCAGATATTTATATTATGGTTTATAACAGTAACAAAACAACAGTTAAGAAATAACAAATGGTTTTATGATAGGGAATCACTGCAACATGAGGAACTATATCAAATGGTCACAGCATTAGGAAGGCTGAGAACCACTGCTTTTCCGATGATTGTTAAATTTGAACATTAGAAATTCTGATTCATTCAAAATGGGCAACGGTAAGAAAGGTGGAAGAAAAATATTGATATGGAAAAAGCATCACAAAAATTATACCTGAACATGACTAACTTAAGTACCCTATTTCATAGAAATGCATTTTCAGCCTTTGTAAAAGTACAAGTATATAATTATTAAGAGTATTAATATAAAGATGATTCGAAAGTTTAAAGAAGGAAAAGGAATAGCATACTGACAATTGTGAGAAACGAATGTGTCAGCATCAATATAAGATAAAATAACTATTGTTTTTCTTCTGTTAGAAAAAAAAATGTACCACAAGTTCTGTGCCCTGAACAGAACAAATTTACCTTGTTAAGGCTCTGCTGATAGGATGGCTGACACATCCTTGCTGAGCAGAAATGTTCTCTTCTACCGTTTAAGGGAGAGTCATCCTCCTTAAATTTTCTGTCCTAATAGGTTTGTACATCTTCAGAGCCAGTGATTTCACAGTCCTCTGATAACTCAGCACATTTATAGATCCTCTGACTCTGCACTCTCAAATGAAAGTTTTCCCAGTGATAACACTTCCTGCAGCTAGTTTAGGAACTCTCCCTGGCAGTTTCACTGTACCATGTGACCTTTGCTAAAAACATGACTGCTTCTGCAAGGGACTTACTGAGTGTAAGGCACATAAAGACTATTAGGATAGGGTCAGAGGATTTTCTGATCTGTTTTGTCTTAGTTTCTTTGTCTGATGCCATAAATACTTCAAAGAGAGCAACATATGGGAGAGTATTTAGTTTGGCTCATAGTCCAAGATTCATTCAATCACAGCAGAGAAGAAGTAGGAGGGGCTAGAAGCAGCCATTCATGTTACACTCACTTATGAGAAGCAGACACCCACACACCTATGGACAAAGAAGCCAAAACCATACAGTGGAAAGAAAGAAAGCATCTTCAACAACAAATGGTGCTAGTTAAGTTGGAGTTCTGTATGTAGAAGAATGACACTTGATCCATATTAATTACCTTGTACAAATCTCAAGTTCAAGTGTAACAAGGACCTCAACACGAAACCAGACAAACTGAATCGAATAGAAGAGCAAGTGAGAAATAGCATTGGAAGCATGGGCACAGGTGGAACCTCCTAAACAGAACATCAGGGGCTCACTCTCTAAGATCAGCAATTGACAAATGGAACCTCATGAAACCGAAAAGCTTCTGTAAGGCAAAGAACATAGTCAATAGGACAAATTGGAAACCTACGGATTGGTAAAAAAAAAAAATCTTCACTAACCCCACATCTGATAAAGGGCTAATATCCAAAATATATGAAGAGCTCAAGAAGTTAGACTCAAAAAAGTCCAAATAACCCAACTTAAAAAATGGGGTAGAAGCTAAACAGAGAATTCTCAACAGAGGAATCTTGAATAACCAAGAAGCACTTAAGGAAATGCTCAACATCCTTAGTCATCAGGGAAATGCAAATCAAAATGACCTCAAGATCACACCTTTTAACAATCAGAAGGGCTGAGATCAAAATCTCAAGTGATAGCACATGCTGGTGAGGATGTGGAGAAAGAAGGAAACTCTATTGCTGGTAGGATTACCAGCTTGTAAACTCTCTGGGAATCAATTTGGTGGTTTCTCTGAAAATTGGAAATAGTTCTACCTAAGGACACATCTATTTCACTCCTGGGCATATAACCAAAAGATGCTCCTCCATACCTCAAGGACACGTGCTCTACTATGTTCATAGCAGCCTTATTTATAGTAGCCAGAAGCTAGAAAGAACCCAGATCTCCATCAATAGAAGAATGGATACAAAAATGTGGTTCATTAACACAATGAGATATTATTCAGTTATTAAAAATGAGGACATCATGAATTTTGCAGGCAGATGGATGGATCTAGAAAATATCATCTTTAGTGAGATAACCTAGACCCAAAAGGACGTTGATGGTATGTACTCACTGATAAGTGGATATTAGTTTAAAAAAGTGCAGAATACCCACTGCACAACTCACAGGCTGCGTGAAGTTTAACAAGAATTGGGGATGCTTCATTCCTACTTAGAAGGGGGAACAAATTAATCATAGGAGGCAATGGGAGGGACCACAGTTGGAGAGAGACAAAAAAGGGCAGCAAGTTCAGGTATAGGGAAAGAGAGGAGAGAAACCCAAAAGGCCAGGAGAATGAATCTAAATTTGCAGCTTCGTGGGTGTGAGAACTCTAGAAAGTCGAGACCTGAAATGTGAGGCCTCAATGGGAATGACCTTCACTGGATCCCTAAATGTGCCAGTGGAGGGATGGAGCACACATCCATCTTCAAAATTTGCGACTCAGAATTGTCCCACTCTAAAGGAAATACAGGCAGAAAAAAATGGAGCAGAGACTGAAGGAAGGCAGTGGCTGGCCCAACTTGGGATCCATCCCATGGACAGGCACCAAAACCTGGAACTATTACTGATGCCAGTTGTGCTTGCAGACAGGAGCGTAGCGTGGTGTCCTTTGAGAGACTCTACAAGCAGCTGACTGAGGCAGATGCAGATATTTACAGCCAACCATTGGACTGAAGGATTAGAGGAGCTGAAGTGGATGGTAACTCCAGACCAACAATATCAACTAACCTCAGCCCCTTAGAGCTCCCAGAGACTATGCTACCAACCAAAGAGCACATATATAGCAGAGGACTGCCTTGTCTGGCTTCAGTGGGAGAGGATATGCCTAATTCTGCAGATACTTGATGCCCAGGGAAGGGTGATCCTGGGGATGGTAGGGTGGGTGGCAAGCACCCTTTCAGAGGCGAAGGGGTAGGAGGATTGGAATAAGTCTGGGAGGGGGACTGGGTAGGAGGAGCAACATTTGGAATGCAAATAAATAAATAATAAAATAATTTAATAAAATAAGTAAAATAAAATAAATAAAAGGTTTAGAAACAAAAAAATAAGAAACAAGAGGCAGAAAGGAATGAACATTTGTTGCTGTTCAGTTTGGTTTCAGCACGGACATAACTCAGAGTCCCATACAATGAGTAATACCACCCTCACTTAGCTTGTCCAACCCCACTGCCTCAGAACCCCGTCACATTTCTCTCCCAATTTCATTTCTTTTTAAAAAATATTTTTAGAGTTTTTGTTGGGGCACCAGGGGAAGGGGAAGTCCTTGGTCCTGCCAAGGTTGGACCCCCAGTGCAGGGGAATATGGGGGAGCAATAAAGGGTATGTATGGGGGGAATACCCATATGGGGGAGGAGGAGAGGAGAGGATGGGTGCTTATAGACAGGAAACCGGGAAGGGGAATAACATTTGAAATGTATGTAGAGAAATATATCTAATAAAAACTTTAAAACAAACAAACAAACAAACAAACAAAACACATGAACTATTCACTTAAATTGATCACAGCTTATACTGTAGATCTCGATACAATTCTTTTTCTAAAATATTATTTAACTTTTAGATTCATTTTTGGCAAATGTGCAAAATAATGCATATCACATACATATGCCACTGCATTTACATGATTAATAAATTTAAAGGTGAAAATCTTAGACAGGTTTTGTTTTATTAAAATGTGTATTATTAGAGAATACAACATTTGGGATATCAAATATTTTGAAATTAAAATAGCTTCTATAAAACATTTGTTTGTTTGTTTGTTTGTTTATTTATTTATGCCTGAGATCCCTGTGATGTTTGGAATCTCAGCACCTGTTTCCATCCACTGCTGGATGAAGCATCTGGGGAGACAGTTATGCTAGGCTCCTGTCTGTAAGCATAGCAGAGTATCATCCACAGTGTCAGGGGTTGACTCTTTCCCATGGAATGGGTCTCAGTTTGGACCAGTCATTCATTGGTTTGGCTCAGGGAATCATGTGGAAGAGTGAGGGATAGGAGTAAGCTAGCTGGAGGGTCAATGACACCACGAGAAAACCTACACCGTCAACTGATCAGGGCTCAAAATGAGTGACCCACCAACCAAGGAACATGCAGGGGGTATGCCCCCCCTACATATTTGTACGACAGGTGCTGTTTGGTCTTCATATGGATCCCATAGCAATTGGAGCAGGGGACATCTCTGACCATTAACTACCATTGGATCTCCTTCTCCTAGTTAGACTGGATGGTCTGGCCTCAGTGGGGGAAGGTGCAAATAGTTCTGCTTAGTTCTCATGTGACTTGATGCTTGGCAACATACCCAGGTAGGGATTCATAGTTTTTTGAGACATAGGGGAGGGGGTAATGGAGAAAGAGATTTGTGATGGTTAATCGGGACAGGGGCTTCTACCAAGATGAAAAAATGAATAAAGTAGTAAATTATTTAAAACTGGTTTTTTAAGAAGAAAGAGACAAAAATTAGGAAATACTTTAATCCAACTACTAATTAAAATATGGAATTTTGAGACTGTGGAAGAAATCTAACGTAGTGCTCATAGGGATGCACACCATAGAATTCTTATAAAAGGTAAAAGTATCAGAAAAGATCAAATGCATATGGCATAAAAAAGATAAATAAGAACACTATCTTAGTTTCACTTCTATTGGCTGTGTTGAAATAATCTGACAAAAACACCTCATGGGACGAAGGGTTTACTTTTGTCCCAGTTCAAGTTTTCAGACCACCATTGTGGAAAAGTCAAAATGACAAGAACTTGAGGCAGGTGGTCACATCTACAGACAAGGGCAAGGAGCATGGATGCATGCACTTAGATGGTTTTCTTCATTCTTATACTCTAGAACCAAAATTCATTACATGGTACCCAATTCTAGGCTGGGTCTTCCTACCTCAGTTAACATGACCAGGAGAATACTCTACAGATCATCTACAGGTGAAGCCCAGCCTATATAACTGCTCACAGAGACCCTGCACTCCAGTCAATGTGACACACAAATAACACTTTATCCCACCACCTTCCACTTATTGTTTCCAATATTCCAAGTTTATTTTATAGCATAAAATACATTCCAAAGTCTCAGTTGTGGTTGTGGGACCCTTTGAAACAGAAACAGTTAAATAGTTACTACATATAATGACACAAAGTAAACGTTTATAAACCAAAAGTCAAGAATAAGGGCATAAGGAACAGGGAACAATTCTTTTTTTTTTTTTATTAACTTGAGTATTTCTTATTTCGAATGTTATTCTCTTTCCCGGTTTCCGGGCAAACATCCCCCTAATCCCTCCCACTCCCCTTCTTTATGGGTGTTCCCCTCCCCACCCTCCCCCCATTGCCGCCCTCCCCACAACAATCACATTCACTGGGGATTCAGTCTTAGCAGGACCAAGGGCTTCACTTACACTGGTGATCTTACTAGGATATTCATTGCTACCTATGAGGTCAGAGTCCAGGGTCAGTCCATGTATAGTCTTTAGGTAGTGGCTTAGTCCCTGGAAGCTTTAGTTGCTTGGCATTGTTGTACATATGGGGTCTCGATCCCCTTCAAGCTCTTCCAGTTCTTTCTCTGATTCCTTCAACGGGGGTCCTATTCTCAGTTCAGTGGTTTGCTGCTGGCATTTGCCTCTGTATTTGCTGTATTCTGGCTGTGTCTCTCAGGAGAGATCTACATATGGTTCCTGTCGGCCTGAACTTCTTTGCTTCATCCATCTTGTCTAATTGGATGGCTGTATATGTATGGTCCACATGTGGGGAAGGCTCTGAATGTGTTCCTTCTGTGTTTGTTTTAATCTTTGCTTCTCTATTCCCTACCAAGGGTATTCTTGTTCCCCTTTTAAAGAAGGAGTGAAGCATTAACATTTTGATCATCCATCTTGAGTTTCATGTGTTCTATGCATCTAGGGTAATTCAAGCATTTGGGCTAATAGCCACTTATCAATGAGTGCATACCATGTGTGTTTTTCTGTGATTGGGTTACCTCACTCAGTTTGCCTACAAATTTCATAAAGGCATTGTTTTTGATAGCTGAGTAATATTCCATTGTGTAGATGTACGGCATTTTCTGTATCCATTCCTCTGTTGAAGGGCATTTGGGTTCTTTCCAGCTTCTGGCTATTATAAATAAGGCTGCTATGAACATAGTGGAGCACGTGTCTTTTTTATATGTTGGGGCACCTTGTGGGTATATGCCCAAGAGAGGTATAGCTGGATCCTCAGGTAGTTCAATGTCCAATTTTCTGAGGAACCTCCAGACTGATTTCCAGATGGTTTTACCAGTCTGCTATCCCAACAACAATGGAGGAGTGTTCCTCTTTCTCCACATCCTTGCCAGCATGTGTTGTCACCTGAGTTTTTGATCTTAACCATTCTCACTAGTGTGAGGTGAAATCTCAGGATTGTTTTGATTTGCATTTCCCTTATGACTAAAGATGTTGAACATTTCTTTAGGTGTTTCTCAGCCACTCAGCATTCCTCAGCTGTGAATTCTTTGTTTAGCTCTGAACCCCAGTTTTTAATAGGCTTATTTGTTTCCCTGCGGTCTAACTTCTTGAGTTCTTTGTATATTTTGGATATAAGGCCTCTATCTGTTGTAGGATTGGTAAAGATCTTTTCCCAATCTGTTGGTTGCCATTTTGTCCTACCAAAGTGTCCTTTGCCTTACAGAAGCTTTGCAGTTTTATGAGATCCCATTTGTCGATTCTTGATCTTAGAGCATAAGCCATTGGTGTTTTGTTCAGGAAATTTTTCCAGTGCCTATGTGTTCGAGATGCTTCCCTAGTTTTTCTTCTATTAGTTTCAGTGTATCTGGTTTGATGTGGAGGTCCTTGATCCACTTGGACTTAAGCTTTGTACAGGGTGATAAGCATGGATCGATCTGCATCCTTCTACATGTTGACCTCCAGTTGAACCAGCACCATTTGCTGAAAATGCTATCTTTTTTCCATTGGATGGTTTTGGCTCCTTTGTCAAAAATCAAGTGCCCATAGCTGTGTGGGTTCATTTCTGGGTCTTCAATCCTGTTCCATTGGTCTATCTGTTTGTCTCTGTACCAATACCATGCAGTTTTTTATCACTATTGCTCTGTAATATTGCTTGAGTTCAGGGATAGTGATTCCCCCTGAAGTCCTTTTAAGGTTAAGGATAGTTTTAGCAATCCTGGGTTTTTTGTTATTCCAGATGAATTTGCAAATTGTTCTGTCTAACTCTTTGAAGAATTGGATTGGTATTTTGATGGGGATTGCATTGAATCTGTAGATCGCTTTTGGTAAAATGGCCATTTTTACTATATTAATCCTGCCAATCCATGAGCATGGGAGATCTTTCCATCTTCTGAGGACTTCTTCAATTTCTTTCTTCAGAGTTTTGAAGTTCTTATTGTACAGATCTTTTACTTTCTTTGTTAAAGTCACACCGAGGTACTTTATATTATTTGGGTCTGTTATGAACGGTGTCGTTTCCCTAATTTCTTTCTCGGCTTGTTTCTCTTTTGTGCAGAGGAAGGCTACTGATTTATTTGAGTTAATTTTATACCCAGCCACTGTGCTGAAGTTGTTTATCAGCTTTAGTAGCTCACTGGTGGAACTTTTGGGATCACTTAAATATACTATCATATCATCTGCAAATAGTGATATTTCGACTTCTTCTTTACCGATCTGTATCCCCTTGATATCCTTTTGTTGTCTGATTGCTCTGGCTAGAACTTCAAGAACTATATTGAATAAGTAGGGAGAGAGTGGGCAGACTTCTTTAGTCCCTGATTTTAGTGGGATTGCTTCAAGTTTCTCTCTATTTAGTTTAATGTTAGGAACTGGTTTGCTGCATATGGCTTTTACTATGTTTAGGTATGGGCCTTGATTTTGTATTCTTTCCAGGACTTTTATCATGAAGGGGTGTTGAATTTTGTCAAATGCTTTCTCAGCATCTAATGAAATGATCATGTGGTTTTGTTCTTTCAGTTTGTTTATATAATGGATCACGTTGATGGTTTTCCGTATATTAAACCATCCCTGCATGCCTGGGATGAAGCCTACTTGATCATGGTGGATGATGGTTTTGATGTGCTCTTGGATTCAGTTTGTCAGAATTTTATTGAGTATTTTTGCGTCGATATTCATAAGGGAAATTGGTCTGAAGTTCTCTTTCTTTGTTGGGTCTTTGTGTGGTTTAGGTATAAGAGTAATTGTGGCTTCATGGAATTCGGTAGTGATCCATCTGTTTCAATTTTGTGGAATATTTTGGATCGTATTGGTATGAGGTCTTCTATGAAAGTCTGATAGAATTCTGCACTAAACCCGTCTGAACCTGGGCTCTTTTTGGTTGGGAGACCTTTAATGACTGCTTCTATTTCCTTAGGAGTTATGGGGTTGTTTAATTGGTTTATTTGTTCCTGATTTAACTTTGGTACCAGGTATCTGTCTAGGAAGTTGTCCATTTCCTGCAGATTTTCAAGTTTTCTTGAATATAGGCTTTTATAGTAAGATCTGATGATTTTTTGAATTTCCTCTGAATCTGTAGTTATGTCTCCCTTTTCATTTCTGATTTTGTTAATTTGGAAACACTCTCTGTGTCCTCTCGTTAGTCTGACTAAGGGTTTATCTATCTTGTTGATTTTCTCAAAGAACCGACTTTTGGTTCTGTTGATTCTTTCTATGGTTATTTTTGTTTCTACCTGGCTGATTTCAGCTCTGAGTTTGATTATTTCCTGCCTTCTTCTCCTCCTGGGTGTATTTGCTTCTTTTTGTTCTAGAGCTTTTAGGTGTGCTGTCAAGCTGCTGACATATGCTCTCTCCTGTTTCTTTCTGCAGGCACTCAGAGCTATGAGTTTTCCTCTTAGCACAGCTTTCATTTTGTACCATAAGTTTGGGTATGTTGTACCTTCATTTTCATTAAATTCTAAGAAGTCTTTAATTTCTTTCTTTATTTCTTCCTTGACCAGGTTATCATTGAGTAAAACATTATTCAACTTCCACGTATATGTGCGCGTTCTTCCCTTATTGTTATTGAAGACCAGCTTTAGGCCGTGGTGGTCTGATAGCACGCATGGGATTATTTCTATCTTTCTGTACCTGTTGAGGCCCGTTTTTTGACCAATTATATGGTCAATTTTGGAGAAAGTACCATGAGGAGCTGAGAAGAAGGTATATCCTTTTGCTTTAGGATAGAATGTTCTATAAATATCTGTTACGTCCATTTGTTTCATGACTTCTCTTAGTCTGTCTCCATCTCTGTTTAATTTCTGTTTCCATGATCTGTCCATTGATGAGAGTGGGGTGTTGAAATCTCCTACTATTATTGTGTGAGGTTCAATGTGTGCTTTGAGCTTTAGTAAGGTTTCTTTTACGTATGTAATTGCCCTTGTATTTGGGCCATAGATATTTAGGATTGAGAGTTCATTTGGTGGATTTTTCCTTTGATGAATATGAAGTGTCCTTCCTTATCTTTTTTGATGACTTTTAGTTGAAAATTAATTTTATTTGATATTACAATGGCTACTCCATCTTGCTTCTTCTGACCATTTGCTTGGAAAGTTGATTTCCAACCTTTCACTATGAGGTAGTGTCTGTCTTTGTCTCTGAGGTGTGTTTCCTGTAGGTAGCAGAATGCAGGGTCCTCGTTGCATAACCAGTTTGTTAATTTATATCTTTTTATTGGGGAGTTGAGGCCATTGATGTTGAGAGATAGTAAGGAATAGTGATTATTTGCTTCCTGTTATATTCATATTTGGATCTGAGGTTATGTTTGTGTGCTTTTCTTCTCTTTTGCCAGGACGATTAGTTTCTTGCTTTTACTAGTGTGTAGCTTGCCTCCTTATGTTGGGCTTTACCATTTATTATCCTTTGTAGTGCTGGATTTGTAGAAAGATATTGTGTAAATTTGGTTTTGTCATGGAATATCTTGGTTTCTCCATCTATGTTAATTGAGAGTTTTGCTGGATACAGTAACCTGGGCTGGCATTTGTGTTCTCTTAGGGTCTGTATGACATCAGTCCAGGATCTTCTGGCCTTCATAGTTTCTGGCGAGAAGTCTGGTGTGATTCTGATAGGTCTCCCTTTATATGTTACTTGACCTTTTTCCCTTACTGCTTTTAATATTCTTTCTTTATTTTGTGCGTTTGGTGTTTTGACAATTATGTGACGGGAGGTGTTTCTTTTCTGGTCCAATCTATTTGGAGTTCTGTAGGCTTCTTGTATGTCTATGGGTATCTCTTTTTTTAGGTTAGGGAAGTTTTCTTCTATGTTTTTGTTGAAGATATTTACTGGTCCTTTGAGCTGGGAGTCTTCACTCTCTTCTATACCTATTATCCTTAGGTTTGATCTTCTCATTGAGTCCTGGATTTCCTGTATGTTTTGGACCAGTAGCTTTTTCCGCTTTACATTATCTTTGACTGTTGAGTCGATGATTTCTATGGAATCTTCTGCTCCTGAGATTCTCTCTTCGATTTCTTGTATTCTGTTGTTGATACTTGTATCTATGGCTCCTTGTCTCTTCCTTTGGTTTTCTATATCCAGGGTTGTTTCCATGTGTTCTTTCTTGATTGCTTCTCTTTCCATTTTTAATTCCTTCAATTGTTTGATTGTGTTTTCCTGGAATTCTTTCAGGGATTTTTGTGATTCTTCTCTATAGGCTTCTACTTGTTTATTTATGTTTTCCTGTGTTTCTCTAAGAGAGTTCTTCATGTCTTTCTTGAAGTCCTCCAGCATCATGATCAAATATGATTTAGAAACTAGATCTTGCTTTTCTGGTGTGCTTGGATATTCCGTGTTTGCTTTGGTGGGAGAATTGGGCTCTGATGATGCCATGTAGTCTTGGTTTCTGTTGCTTGGGTTCCTGCACTTGCCTCTCGCCATCAGATTATCTCTAGTGTTACTTTGTTCTGCTATTTCTGACAGTGGCTAGACTGTCCTATAAGCCTGTGTGTCAGGAGTCCTGTAGACCTGTTTTCCTGTTTTCTTTCAGCCAGTTATGGGGACAGAGTGTTCTGATTTCGGGCCTGTAGTTTTTCCTATCTACAGGTCTTCAGCTGTTCCTGTGGGTCTGTGTCTTGAGTTCACCAGGGAGGTTGCTTGGAGCAGGAAGGTTTGTCTTACCTGTGGTCCCAAGGCTCAAGTTTGCTTGTGGGGTGTTGCTTATGAGCTCTCCTTGGTGGCAGCAACCAGGAAGATCTGCACCGCCCTTTCCGGGAGCTTCCATTCACCAGGTTTCCAGATGGCACTTTGTGTTTTCCTCTGGAGTCAGAGATGTGGGCCAAGTGTATACTCTTCTGGTTTCCCATGCGTGTCTGCCTCTCTGAAGTTTTAGCTCTCCCTCCCTCTGGATTTGGGTGCAGAGAACTGTTTATCGGGTCGGTCCCTTCAGGTTCCGGTGGTGTCTCAGACACAGCGCATTTCCTGCCTCTGTGCCCTTACCCAAGGGAACTCAGAGGCCGTATACAGTTTCCTCTTGGGCCAGGGATGTGGGCAGGGGTGGGCAGTGTTGTTGGTCTCTTCCACTCTGCAGTCTCAGGAGTGCCCACCTGTCTCTGCAGTGAGCTCTCTCTCCCATGGGGTTTGGGAGCAGGGATCTGCTGCGGGCAGGGATCCGCGTAAGGGAACAATTCTTAAAGCCTACAGCTTCATGTCTGCCTTCTTGGTGTTGTGATATATAATGTTTTGGACTCCAAAGGGTTGTATATACATCGTCACTGCCCCAACACTTTAACATACAGATGTGCTTATATCTAGGCCAGTGCACTCCATATATTCACATTTTTTAAAGATTAATCTTAGATTATTTCATATTTTGAGGTTTCCAATACAACCAAGTCTATACCTTCAAAACTTAAGTCCAAAGCCTCTTACACTCTTACACATTGTATGGCCTTGACTGCTTTCTATTACTTCCTAAAACTTGCAAATCAATGGTGATAATGGCAATACCAGCTTAAGAACTGGCTCCCTTGAACTACAGTGGAACCAATTGTGTTCTGACTCTGAGAAAATACTTACCTCTTGTCCCAATTCACCACAAAAATTGCTCTTCAATTATGTTGGTTTTTCTTTTAATCTCAGTTGTTTCTTCAGAGTAAGACTGAATACCCTCTTGCCTTGAATTTTTTTTCAAAAGAAGTCTATTATCTTTAAATTGAAACTCAGGTTCCTGGAGAATGAAACCATGTTTTTGACCAAAATAGCATATGAATAGCCTCTAGCCTAGTTCTTGATATCTACAGACTGATTCTGTACTGTTAAGAGTTTCTCTGAGCATCCTTAACCTCTAAACTCCTGCAGGAAAGGTCCAGTGGAATCTTCCTAGAGCACCAAATTGCTTTTCCAAACCAAAGTTCTACAGGTCCTCTTTCTAAAGAATTCCAAGGCTTAGTCAGAGTTTTTGTCATAGCCATGGCTCCACTACTAGTGCCACAGTCTGTATTACTCAGATTTTACGCAGTAATAGAGCAGACACCATTACTGTAACTTAAACAGATGTGTATTATATTAGTTTACATGGCTCTTTTTGGGTAGTCCAACAATGGCTGACTCACAATGAAAAATCTGAGAAACTAGTTGACACTGAAGGTCTGGGCGTGTCTTGTGGAGGTACTGGTCCACAATGGAAGCTCAAAGAAGCTGAGTTCTGATATCAATAGTAGCCAACGGCAGAAACAGAATAAATGAAAAGGGTTGACTGCATTTAGAGTAAGTCTTTCCATTTTAAACAGTCAGATCATGAGTATCTCACATGGGATTTGTCTTAGGTAAAGCAAGTTGCTTCTTTTTTAGTGGCATCTGTATCTAGTAAAATTGACAGGTGATTAATCATCCCAAATAGAAATCATTGAAGTAGAAAACAGTATATAATGTTTACAAAGTTTGATTTCGCTCAGTGTGTGGGTAAGTTATTGATTATTAGAATATGGAGTAAGAAAAATATTTTTAAAAACCCATAAGTTATCAAAGTCCAAAATAAAGGAGTGAATCCGAGCTTCAGTTAGTAAAAGGATAATTAGAAAAGTTGGAGGATATTTTAATGGTGATAACTAAATAAATACTGATATGATTATTTGAGAAAACGAATGAAATAATATTGAATGTATGGGCTTCTCTTTTGCTTTCAATCCATTTCATTTCATAATCAAAGACTATGACATAAATGAAAAGACTCAAGCCTCAGGCATTTCATCAAACAACTTTGAAAAAGTATCAACTTAAATATGCATTTACAGAAAACACTGGAGGGTAGAAAAACGACTTATTGTATCTGAGCAGGATATTCCCAAGTAGTAAGACATGCAAAAGACAAGAAAAGAAATTCATTCACCAATATAAGTCATGGCCTTATTTGTAGTAACAAATACTTAGGAAAAAGCTAGCAAACAAGAACAGCTAAATATAAAGGGGTAATATGCCAAGAACAAATAAAGCAGAAAACACTTATATATAGAAATTCTTAACAAAAATATTCAAGATACTTTATTTCATGACTGAAATAATCTACAAACTATCTATGTGGCCATTGATACGGGAATGGATATAAAAATTGAGGCATATTCATAACATTGAACTCTAGTTAGCAATTGAAATTATGATGAACAAAACAATGTGGATGACTTTTACATGATATATTCATCTTATCCCAAAGTGATCAAACATTATATCGCAGTATTAATATTGGCTTTAGAAAATATAAGTTTTACAATGCAATTCAATATTTAAATATTTTTCTTTTCTTTTATTTGCCTTCAAGCACTCTCCTGTGATGTCGCCTTGCTGGCTTTCAAATTCATCACCTATATACATATACACACATATAAAATATACATGTATATATTCATAAATGTAAAATAAAACCTGCTCAGTCTGCATAATGTCCAGTCTGTGGTTATACAGTGCAACACACTATTTACCTATAGAGTAGATACATAAGGTATTTCTAGGTTCTAATCTCATTGGTGGACATATGAACCTAATTTTCAAAATGCATCCCTTTTATATGCATTTAAAATAATATTTAATAAAAGTATATATCCTTTCTATGAAAGAACTATATGTTTTTCAATGTCTATAACTTTTGGTTTCCCCAAAGAGTCAAGAACTCTATAATGTGATCTAAGATGGGGGTTGTTAATTATACATTTTTCACTACAATTGATGAGATAATGTCACCCCGTAAGATTTCAGAGTGGATAGAAGAATGTGGATAAAGACGAATTTCAGACAATAGAACCAAAGAATAATAGAACAAAATTTATCATTCCACAGACTGAGAACATATGAGCTAACACTGAAAGAAAATATTGAATAGGGTGTCAAAATTAGTGACTTCTCTTTATTTAAAGGGAACATTAAATGAAGAAAAAGGAAACCAGTGAGAAGGGCAAAATAAGAGAAAGATGAGTATGTAAGCAGATGAAATAGAAAAATATTAGATGGATTAATAGATAATAACCATACAGAATGCTACATATGTATGTATTCAGAACATTCAAAGGAGAACAGAGCAAAAGAGTAGATCCAGCAAATAACCCATGAGCAAAACCATGATACAGACACTTCAGCAAGTGTTGCATAAAACAGGTTTTCCTAATCACTGATAGTAGGTAAAGGGCTTAATTTTTGTAGCTCGGGTTTTATAGCTATTTCCTTTCAGTTGACACATTCCGTTTTAGAAGAAGAAAGAGATTTATACCTCTTACCACTACAAACAACTGTGTAAGGCATGTCCCGAAGATTATATATTCAGTAACAATTGATAGAGGGTAGAGGCTTTCTTCATGAAACTGCCAACATTCTGGGATGAGAACTCCAGGGTCATTGTATTCGTAACTTCTCACACATGCTGTGCTTGGCTTCTCCATTACATAGCTGCTTTTCAGTGACCTATGCTTTAAGACTTAACTGCAGTAAGCTTTCTTTAATGATTCATTAAGCTTTCCTGGCTGTGAGATTGTTTCTCCCTTCTGATGTCAGTGCCTTACCTAGTGTGAGTGAAGAATAGTTTGTGTCTCAAGAAGTCACCCAACTCAAGTGGTACCTAAATGGGCACAGATAGAACCAAATAACAACTTTGGGAGCAGGAGCTTCATGACCTTTTGGGGAGTGATGATATATGCAATTGATACTAACCTCCATCTGAGAATATAACATCTGTTGGGTCAGTTCCAATATGGCTATCTTTCTCCATTCAGTTGTCTCCTTGATACAGTGATGGTTTTATGCTGTGTGGGTAATGAGACATACAAGTTGAGCAATCTGAGACTGAAACACCCTTGGGTAGAATGCCAGTGTAAAAATCTCCTCTCTCAAGTATATCCAATCTGAGACCCTGTGGATGCAAGTGTCTCAAGATAACTATGACTAAATCCAACAGCAAAGTGTAAAGTTACATAAAGCATTATGGGAATGTGTCGTGGCTTCTATCTTTACCTATTATTACTGTGCATGCACACACTTGTGCGTGTATGTGTGCACACATGCACACGAATATGCATACCAAGGCATTAGTGAATAGGTGACTGTCAGGAGTCAGTTTTCTCCTTGTACAATGGATTTCCGGTACAAAACTCAGGGTGTCACACTCTGTTTGAAGAAATTTTATGCACTGAGCAATATTTCATCAGGAAGGCTCCTCTTTTATTTCATTGTTTTATAACTTTATCACACAGTTCTAACACTCGAACATGGTAGATAACAATATTGATCATGTCTGCTAGAATGGCGTGCTTTCATGATGTATAGAATCTAAATTAGACACATCTTCTGTGTTGGCTCTTGTTTTTATGGAAGGCACTATGCAGCAACTAGGGAAAAGTTGTCACCCCAGTATCCTGATCATCCCTGGGCATAGTGTGCTATGCTGTGAGCATGCCAGAGAGTATATTCACTGATGTAAAAGTGTCTGATTATTTGGGGTATTTTCACACAATATATGAAACCTCCTCCATAGGAAAGAGCCCATTAGGTACCAAAGAACATATTTGGAACTAAAAGAGAAGATGAAAACCTGTGGCTGGAGATGTCACAGGAACCAGTGCAGAAAGTACTATTACTGCTTTGCTAAATGGATATGATTTGGATGATGAATTGCCTTCTAAACATTGTGTTTGACAAATAGTTTATGAATGAGGAGTTCGGCTCATTAAAAACTCTTTCATTCAAAACTGTTGATAGACTTAACTTTGGTGCAGAATTAGTGCCATCTGAAGTTGCTATGAGTTCAATGGCTATGTATTGCCCGTAAGATGGCGTTTTGTAGTCCTTTTGTATATCTCCTGACTCTTGTGTTCTGTTTTTCCCATTTTATGCAATGATGCCTAAGCCTTAGAGATGATAGTATAAATGTCTTACTTAGGAAGTGCTTATCTGTTGCTTATACTTAGTACCTTGAGTAGTGATGAATCATGCCTTAACAATTTTTTACTAGGAAGAGACTTTTCTGGTTAAGGAAGTGTATAACGTCAATCTATAGGTGTAAAGATAAATGTTAAAAGGGAGTTTGACCTCACATAAATTTTACTAAATGATAGTGGTCAGTTCTCCACTAGGGCCTCTAACTCCTCACACCTCATTGGTGGATTGCCTCTAGTGGAGTGTACCTTAAGTTCAACCAGAAGGTGAATAGTTTGACAACAGTGTCATTCTTGCACATGTACACATCTTTTGGGCAGGATGGTTCTTAGAGTTCAAGATTGGGATGGCCATTGCTGCCTTTTCTCTCCCAGCAGCCTGAACACCACATTCCTGGACTGTGGCCAACAGGAAGGAAGCTTCCAGCTCAGTTCCAGCTTTATTTCTATATATCATGAAATTGGTGTGTAGTATCTTTTTCTCTATACTTTTTTTTTTTTTACCACCTTGTTCTATTGGGAATCAAGGGAAATAACAAAAGCTTTTATTGGCATCTCCCTGAACAATATTTCACAGGTAGTATTCTCATTCCTGGTACTGAGAATTTGTTTAATAATTCTTGTCTTGTAGGAAGAGGCTTTTCTAGCCTTGTGTAGTATTTTCTTTAAAATCTTTAAAAAATTTTGCTGAGGAAAATGAAAGGATGCTCATTGCCATACCTTGATCCTACCGCCTGACGTATATATTAGAAGGTGGGTCATTTCTGACTGTTACATAAATGAAGAAAGGAGTCTTATAAGGTATCCTGGCAAGGCTCACAGAGGCTGTTGGGAGCAATATGTACTACATGGCATTATGTAAATTCCTGTTCTAGGTTTATTTTTGTGATCATCCTTTTCCATGAAAAATTATAAACACACAATAAGTTGTAAACTTTAGAAGACATAACTAAACACTTAAATGTATAAATTTAATATGTGCTTCTATAGCAGGACAATGAAGGCATAAAATGCAGATTTAAATTATTTTTCTCAAATATTGGAACATTGATAACAACTTATAATTTCATTAATATTATTTTAGTAACCAATTACAGTTGTACAAATGTAAGGTACAATGTGATTTCTTGATACAGAATATTTGCTAAAAGCTTATTAGTATGCTTTTAATTCTCATTACTTTCTGTGGTGGCACATAGAAATTTCCTCCTTCAGCTGCTTTGAAGCAGTTATTGTTATAATTAGAGTCGCATTAGTCTGCAGTATGATCAGAATCTCACCCTCTTTACATTTGCACCCCTCCATCAGTACTTTCTGATTCTCTCTTCTCTTTCCACACCAGACACTGAAAATCATCATTTTTCTTGAGTTAGATGGGTTTCTAATCTTTAGTCTACATACAAGTGATAAACATAATGTAAACATGTATTTACAAACATAAATATATTGGTTGAATAATTGTTCACCCTCCTGTGTCTAGCTTATTTCACTGAACACAATGATCCCTTTGATTTGTGTTTGCAAATGACACAATTCCCTTTTTTAAAAAATAAAGCTGAATAACTTTTCAGCATATGTGGTATGCTTTGTTTCATTTTTACATTTTGTTTATCTATTCATCTTTTGATAGAAACCTAGGTTGATTCTTTAATTTTGGTTATTGTGTAAATTGCTACAATAAACATGTGCAGCTACTACTTGGATATAATGTTTGCAACTAATTTGAATGCACTCAGGCAGGATTATATGAAAATTTAATTTTTATAAACAAAATGCTTCTGCACAACAAAGGAAATTCTTCATAGAGAAGAAATATGTAGAGTATGAGAAAATATTTGCTAACGATGCATTTGGTAAAGGGTTAACATCCACAATATGTGTGGAATTCAGCAATAAAACAAATAGCTCAATTTCTAAAAGCATAAAAGCAGAATTTTCTCAACAGGCAAGAGATAAATGGTCAAAAGGTCCATGAAAAAAGACTAAGCCTTGCTAATCATTAGGGAAATGCAAATTAAATCCATAATGAGCTATCCTCGTTTACTTGTTAGAATGGCTATTATAAAAAGGACTGGAAAAGACAGATGATAAATGCTGTTCAGGAGGTGAAGAAAGTTTGGCCCAGTTGATGGGAATGCAAATAAGTGTAGCCATTTCGGAAAATATTATGGAAGTCCCTCCAACCCTTAAGCGATCCAAAATAAATGTACTATTTTAAAACAGTGAAAAATCTAGCATATTCCAAGAAAACATTAAAAGATAATTTGCATGTATTAGCTTATCTTTCATATGTTATCAGATAGAATATCAATTTCTCTGGTGAAATTACTGAAAAGTACATCATTTTCATTATTCTTTAATATTTAAATTATAATTTAGTCTTAAAAGTTTATAATTTCCTCTACTATGTCTGTCACTCTCTCATCTATCTGTCTTATCTATCTATCTATCTATCTATCTATCTATCTATCATCTATCAACCATTAATCAATCTAGCATTCATCTATGACTTATCTTTCTATATAATCTTTCTTTCAAACTATATTTTATTTCAATTGGAGAGTCAGTTTAATAATTAAAAGAGATTTTCATAATTATTACTGCTTAAGTTGGATGTGGTGGTCATTTCCTATAATTCTGATATTCAGAAGGCTGACACAGGAGTTTCCTGAGTTCTAGACCAGGCAGGGCTACATAATGTGGAAATTTTGATGAGATTCTTCATTATCACCACATGATAGTAGAGAAGTCAAGACCTCCCCTTGGACATTTCAATTTATTTAATAAAATATTATCAGAACAGACTCAAATGGAAGCCTGGTAACCACTTTACTTGAATTTAGAAGAAAAATGTCAGGTCAGGTTAGCTGTAAATCTTGGAAGCTCCCCAGAGAAAGAAGCTAGTGTCCGTAAAAAGAGAAACAGGCATAGTTAAGACAACATAGAAGTCAGACACATGGCAGACTGGTAAACATAATGAAGGGGAGAGAAGATTTTGAAGAGTAAAGCCCAATGTGTTAGGAAAACAATGAATAGAAAAGAGTAGATTGATAAAAGGAAAAGCTAAGGTTTTCTAATTAACAATTGTAAGTAGGCTTTGAAAGTTTTATAACTGAAGCTCTGTAAGCTACTATGCTAAGTAAGGATCTAGAATTCTGAGAAGGAAAAGAATATTATCTCATTAAAGAGAATTATTCCTTTCATCCCTTAGGCTTAAAGTGAACACATCTTCCTGAGAGTGGTCTTTTGCTGGGTGATTGACCAGGATATTAACATAGACAAACAACCACATGTGTATACTCAGAGGTAGATTCTGTTCTTCTGGCTAGAAGGGGATAGATTTCCTTTAATAGGTCTTCAATGTTCTTCTGTTAAAGCATGATCCTGCTTCTCAACAACAACAACAACAACAACAACAACAACAATTGAATGAATAGTATTCTTGTTTAGAAGTACTTTAGGAATGATTCAATTTTAGAGTTGTGAAGAGATGTTCTCTGAAAAACTCAAGGTAATGAGCTGAGAAAAGGGTTAGGAAAAGCCTTGAAGTGTTCATTCCCAGTGCATTTCAGATTTATTCCAGTACCAGGGTACCTCGCTTAATAGTCACATTCTTTTCTAGGTCACACTGAGTTCCAAGGTCTTTCAAATTTATGTCCCTTTTCCCTTCTCTTTTTAGTTTCTGTCCAGTTCAATTCCTTTCCCAACAATAAAAGGAGGAAGTCTTCTCATCTCCTAGCACAGCGCCTCATTTAGGCTACATATGTGGGCAAGGCAAAGGGGCATTTTCCCCTCCATTACATGAAAGTTGCTTTGTTTCTAGTCTAAGGAAAGGGAACTGTGGCTCTCACAGGCCAAATCTCCTCCCCTTGGGTTTCTCATCATCCCACGTTTTAGCTGCTGCTTTCCTTTTTATCCCCAGTGCTTCCTCTGCAATATATCTGTCTGCTTGCATATGGATCTGCAGGCTTCGTGTTGTAAACATAAATCCTGGGTTTCAAAGGGTCCAATCTTTGCCTAAAGCCAATCTAAACAGGGGCAGTTTTAAAGGAGAGTTTTACTTGATGTTGTAAGTATTTCTTGGAATGTTATCTTCCCCAGATCAATCACAGCTATTGCAGTATTTCCCAGAATTCTCTGTCACTCTCCCTCAATTATTTTTCACTGAGGACTTATTTTAAAGTCCTCACTGGAGCCTATGCTTTTTCTTGTATGTACCTAGCAATCAGGGTTTCTAGAAATTGCTGGCCCTACTGTCTGGTCCATGTAAAAGTTGCAGTGACTACTCTCTATGAGACTCTGACTCTTTTCTTGGGGGAGGAGGTTTGAGAAGCCTGCACAGTTTCAATGTTACTCTGTTAATAGTAGGATCCACCCTCTAAACAACAACAACAACAACAACCATAAGTGAATGAAATGTATTCTTGTTTTGAAACAGCTTTAGGAACTCTTATTTAATTTTAGAGATGGGAGCAGATGTCCTCATTTAAGAACCTCAAAATAATGAGGAGAGAAAAAAAAAGAGTCTCCTCTTATGAGTCTCAGAATAAATGTTTGAAGAATTAACATTTCCACTTTGCTTCTTTCATGAAAAACCTCATCTCTGGAACTTTCTACATGCATGTGATTGCCCAAATTCCTTTACTGTCTTTCCAGTGAGCAGTTCCTCACCTTGTGCTACTGTGACCCTGTTCTGAAGCTTTGTGTCCTTAAGCTCCTGCCTCCTTAGTTTAGTGATCAATCCTTGGCATCATTGAAGGGTTTCCCCATAGTTTCCTCTGACTTTTGTAAGATACACTTTGCCGTCTTGGTTCCTTTCTGTCTGCTTCTAATTTTCTTCTTCCTAGTTGTTTTTAAGTATAAAAGTTTTAGGATTAATGAAGAAGTCATGGGCCTTTGAAAAAGTCTAACTCCCTCCTTGCTAGCCTTGTGTGATTTCTTATTTTTTTTTCTAGAATTTATCCTTATACACACAGATAACTGTAGCTACGACCCCTCAGCATACAAGCCTCCTATTAAAGCAAATAGAAACTATCACAGAAAAACTACTACTGGACACATTGCAGAGATTAATGGGTTTGAGGGAGCCCAACCCCCAAAGATACAACTGTATCAGTTCCTGCATCTATGGCTTATGGTCATCTTGGAAGAGTGCCAGAAAGATTTTAAGATCCAGAACACTAGAGTACTAGAAAATGTGCTGTGATATAGTCTCTTGTAGAGATAGTTATATAAATGAGATCAGAACAATGGCAATATTAATGGGCATATTAATATGGGTCCCAACATTAGACAAAGAATTATAGGCAATTGATGACTACTTGAAAAAAGGAGAATTAAGCTTTACCTAAGGTAGAGTCCCTTATTGGTTGTCTAATGCAGAGTAGTCAGTCTTGAAGCTGTATACACACAAACATGGGTGAGTCCATGGCTCCTGCTACATATGTAGCAGAGGATTGAATTATCTGACATCAGTAGGAAGGGAGAGCTTGGTCCTGTGTAGGTTTGGTGTCCCAGTAAAGGCAGGAATGGGGGGGTAGGTGGGGGAGTACCCTCTTAGAGGCAAAGGGGATAGAGGATGGGATTGGTGTTTACAGAGGGAAGACAAGGAAGGGGGACACCATTTGAAATACAAATAAATAAAATAATCAATAAAAATGGACTAAGGAAGTTGAATATATGTGTGTACAAGTATGTATATGTATATATATTATACATATACAAGAAATACAAACACAAGATTTTATTGCATAGTAATCAGTGAAAAAGAGACTATCATCTTGAGAGTGGGAAAACAAGAAGAGTTTGAAGGATGATAGTTGGGAAGGTCTAAGGGTTTTAAAGGCAAGGGGGATAGTGATATGATTCAATTTCATTTAAAATATATTTTAAGAGTACATGGGTAGAAACAATAATCAGCTCTCACAGAGTACTCATAAACAGATACACCTTTGGGGAAAAAACCCTACAAATTATGTCTACTTTATTTCTCTCCCCATATCTCAACCTGAGATCTCTCCTGATGCAGACTTGGCAATCTTGCCTGAGTAGTATTGCCTGAGTTGCATATCAACTTGTTGAAAGACAAGCTCATATTTCTCCCACTATTTTTTTCTCTGTGCCCATGTTCTACTTACAGAACTGTTTCCATCCCCCAAGTTCTTTCTCATTCCTTCTTATATTTTCCAACCATACGTATGTGATTGGGGATTCAGTTTTGTAATCATTCTGCTATTGACCCAGCTTTGCTTGTCACCAGTGCATAGCTTCTGATTACCTAATGAAGGATTTATAAGAATCTTACAACTGTCTCCACACTCAGACTCCCATTCTTCTTTTACTGTTTATATTTTAACAGTTCTTTGTAGCTACTGTAGTTGGGTTTCTCCTACACTAAATGTGTATGGCATGTTGGACTTCCTAGGAGGTTATATTTAGCAAACATGGGACTTGAGAAATTATTGTTAGTACCATGTTAGTATTGCAGCCAAATACACACACACACACACACACATTTCTGTGTCCCTACTCTCATTGATATTCTCATTTCCACTTATTATTATGTAATATATATGTGTGTTTGCATTTAATGTATGTGCACATATTTATATATAACATGTAATAATGTATAATAATCCAGGGAAATACAGGTAGAAGATATGAGGACATAGTGCAGCATAGGCCCAAAGCTGACTGACCTATAAGGCACCCTGGCTCAAAACCTGCTCTTAAAAGCTACCTTCCTCTGGGTGGAGCTGCTTATGTTGTTCAAAAGCTTATTTGTTTACTACTTTGTCTCCAGTGCAGAGTAGGTCCTTTGATTAATCTAGTCCTTGAGAGAGTGAGGTATAATAGCGCCTGACATTTGTCTGGCTTCCTAACTAAGCATGGTCCTTTTATACATATTTTGACTACTGTGATATGGTAATTACCAGGGGAGACTTATTAGAGCTAAATCAAGGACAGCAGTGTGTTTTAGAAATTTCACAGGTGTGAACAAATTGGATTATTCTCCTTAAAAAGGTATTTTGTTAGAGCAGCAGATATCAAGCTCTTGGTGAGTCTCTGGTAAGGTTTTAGAGACTTCCTCTAGCCCAGGCAATCCTCACTTTAGCCTGGGTTGAAGCCCTGAGAACAGTCTTCCTTCTGTGTTCCTCACTGATGAGTTTGCATAGCTTATCTCACTGAGCACCAGAGTCTACAGTCCCTCCTTGCCTCTGGGCTAAAATGGGAGATCTTTAATCCTGCGTTCATGAGCATAACTGTCTCATGCAAATTCCCTTGCAGTGTCTCTTTCTAAAGCTCTACAGTGAAAGCCTTGGCTGTCATGGTGTTGAGTTATTTCGTGGTCCTTCCACATGACACGTGCTTCCTCATCTCTGCGATTTGCTCATGATTGCCTATTTTGCTAGAACTCCCTATTCAATCATTCCTGTTTCTCCAAACTCACTCTGAATTTCAGAGTTCAGATCATATAAGACTTTGTCTAAGATCTTTCCTGATATTCCAAGCTTGAAAGATCTTCTTAATTTGTTCTCAAGATAAACTTCTACTTCAATAAAATCAATAAAATGATAACAATACAACTCCCTTTTCTTGTCACCATTATTATTTTTTCTATTATTACATTATCATTTTCATTAATCCTATTCACCATATATTTCTATTCACCACAGCATATTAAGTGATGCTCATACTCTCTTTCTACAGAAATCAGTTGTATCTTCTGTCTCTGTTTTTAGTTAGTTTCTTTTCTCATAGCTGTGATAAAAATACTTCACAAAGCAACTTACATTAACTCATAGCCCATTAAGCTTTGATTACAAAATATTCAAACCTTCCTTGTCTTCTAAATTTTACCTTTTCCTACAGTACAGCCACAAGAGCCTGAGAACTACACAGTCAAGTTCACCGCAATCACACCCTTCCTCTTTCTAATAACATTCTTTATTAGTTACGTTTCTTATTTCTGTTAAAAAGTACTCTAAAAACAATCTAAGAATGGAGAGCATTTTTGGGGTCACATGTAAGGGTATAGCCTACTCTGGCAGGAAAATTATGGTGGCAGGAACTTGAACAACTATTTCTATTAGAGAGAAGCAGAAGATGACAGCTCATGCTTTGATGGCTTTCTTCCATTTCTCCTGTCTCAGGACAGTCTCCTGAAGCATCCTCCTCTGCATTTAGGTGAGACTTCCCATCTCGGTCAACCTTTCCTGGAAATGCATGTACCAAGTACAGAAAAGGCCAGTGCATTGTTTCATAGGTAATTTTAACTCTGTCAAGTTGACAATAAGCATGAATTTCCACACTCATTTATTTAATAAAAAAATTGAATTTGACCTGGCCTAAATTTGCAATTTTCAGACAGATCTACTCATTTTCTGGGGTCCAGTTGCTAATGAACAATACTTTTCTAAATGACTAAATACACATATATTATTTGAAAACTTGTCATGAAAGATTTCTGTTCTGCTACTGGCTGGGTATAATACTAATTCTTGACAGGTTTGAGAAATTCTGTTACATGAGTGAATGCTACATCTTAACTCTTCACCTTTCCCAAGTATTCTACACAGTCTTCGGTATTCATACAAATAATCAGCATTATTTTAGGGACAAAATTAGAGTGAAGATGAGTCCCAACTTTGCCAAGAGGAAGCAAATGTGTTCCACTATTCAGGTTAAATCTTCTTACTATTATACCATGACCCTTATTAAAAAAACAATAGAATATTGGTTAGCATGCATTTAAAATTTGCATGCCCGATATCAGAGTTTATTAGTTCTTACAGGAGCAGCGACTATAAAGCAAGGCTGTCTCATTTGCTTGGTGAGTTCATCTGAGTCCCTTTCACCTCCTCCACGTGGATGCTTCTAGTTTAATGAGTTAAAATCTTTTCAACTCGTAACTTTAAGATTTGAATAATTGGTGTTAGAAGATCCTTTGAGTGTTCTAATGCATAAATATCAGCTCAGGCTCCTGGTCACAATGAACAAATTTAATTTGAGTAAATTTGTTGTACTTGGCTTTTCTTTTAAGCCACAAGCTCATCTGAGAATGAAAGCTTAGAGTATGCTATATAATTATTAAGTAGTGAGGGCTTATGTGGAATGGAATAGCTGGGAGAAAATGAGATTGAAAGGGGATATATCCAAGATAAGCATTAGTAGGTGAGCATTCTACTGGGACTTGGAAAAGAAAATGTTTGAATTATGTATGGCTAACATCATTACAGTCTCAAGCTTATTCAAGTTTGTACGACTTTAAAATTTAATAAATAGGTTATTTTGTGTGTGTGTGTGTGTGTGTGTGTGTGTCTGTGTGTGTGTGTGTGTGTGTGTGTGTGTGTGTGGAGATTACCACATCTCAGGGTTCCTACACAAAAAAATTATCTTTTAAATTGGTTTTGACTTTTTGGAATTTTCTTTCATCTTCTAAAGTAACAGAATGTTTTTCCCCAAATGGCCTTTGATTTTAGCTCATCCTTCAAAGCACAAATAGATTACTTTAAATTGAACAAATGCTAAAAGTTTTCTCAAATTGTCTTAAAATGGAGTAAGGCTTCTATTTCTGATAAAGAATAAGAGGTACCTATGTTACTATACTTGGTTGTGCCTGGGTGCCCAGAAAATTCTTTTCCTGCCAATTAGACGTCATTAGGTGATACTTAGGCATGGGGAGCTTTAGGAGGCAGGCCTGAGTTAGATATTCTGCTGTCATAGGTGTCTAATCTCATGCATAGATTAATGTTACTCTTGGAGAATAAATTAGTACTCACAGTAACAGTTGCTATAAAGTAAGTCTCATCCGTGTGCTTATGTGCTTGAGTTCATTAGAGTCCATTTTTAGCTCCTCAATATGGATGCTTCTAGGGGAAACATTTTGCTTTAACAATGGCTGAATGCTGTTTGAAATTATCATCTGCCATAATCATGATTCAGACTGATCTCTTTCCTTATAAAGTCCCATCCTCAGTAATTTTGTTTCAGCAACACAAGGCAGATTGATGAAGCAAACATGAATATATAGAAATATATGTATTATAGCCAAAAGATGTATTTCTATAGAATTTGCTATGCTCTAACCTTGTGCTGCTGGCTTAGCCTTATCAGGCCTAGCTCATTTCCTCTTTTTGTCCCTTTTCCACAGTCCATTTTCTGTCAGGTGTACATGCATTTTTCTTTTGCCACTCAGTGCTATTTTTATCTTCTATACCTTCCCTATAGGTTGGTTATCAATATAGAGAATAATTGTAGTTTCTCTTTATCATTTCTGTGGGTGATGGATTAGAAGATATGCTACTCAACGTTGAAAAGAGAAAAACCAAATAGTAGAAATCGTTGTTTATTTTGAGTGAAGAATACAGTCTTCCAAGTCAGACAAGTATTACTATTTTATAATGTACCAAATAGATATTTTACAACAAGGACTGTCATGACCTGCACAGCTTAGAGACCGACCTGACTGGAGCAATGGGAATAAAAGAGCAGCAAACTCATGTGCAGAAAAGCTGGCATTAGGGGTTGGGGATTTAGCTCAGTGGTAGAGCGCTTGCCTAGGAAGCGCAAGGCCCTGGGTTTCGTCCCCAGCTCCAAAAAAAAGAACCAAAAAAAAAAAAAAAAGAAAAAGAAAGAAAAGCTGGCATTGGTTTGACCATGAGAAGTCTGGAGACTAAGTGTATTTATTGAAGTGAAGGATGGAGTCGGTTATTTTATGTAGCTGAATGCAAAGGGGGCTTTATTGTACACAGGTAAATGAGGACATGAGTTTATTACATACATCTGAGTAGGTAGGTTTATTATACATGCCTCAATATATGGGGGGAGGTTCTTATATACACCTGAATAAGGAGGTGGATTAATTATATAGAGCTGAATGAGGATTGGGTTTTTAAAAATATATCTGAATGATGAGGTGGGTTTATTATATACATCTGTATGAGGAATTGGGCTTATTAGATATATCTGGATGTTGAAGGATGTTCATCATTGATAGCTGAATGTGGAGGTGGGTTTATTATGTACAGGTGAATGAGGGGGCAGTTTATTTTGTCTCAGTAGCGGTTCCCTTTAGAGAAACATCTCAGGCTGTAGTTATCTTGGAGGAAGAAACTGTGATTGATACTTGTTTCATACACTGTCAACATCTGTGGGATGGCATTACCGTTACTATGGGTTTAAGGTCTTGGGGTCTGTGACATGGCTATGTTCTTGTCTGCTGCTCAGAAGAAGGCAGAAATTCACCATAGGACATTGTGCACAAATTCTATGGAAACAGGCAAATGGATGAGTCACTAGGGTCCAGCTCATAGTGCTTCAGAAGGAGTCATGAGATGAGATCTCCTGAAGTCAGGCTATTCTGCTTCAGAGTGTTTTGTTTACAAAGACCGTGGGCAAGAATTTGTACTCTAAGCAGGAAAGAATATACAGGAAAGACCAAGAGTTAAGAAATGATTTAAGGCTAAGGAAAGAAAAGTTCAATTTCTGAGGATGATGCCTGGTCTTGCCCAACAAACAATTACCAGTGGATCGGGAATCTATGGCTACAAATCACCTAAAATAATTATGTATCATTTTGCTATGGTTTCTAGTCATCATTTATAAATAAAAATTATTTCAAACACACTTGTCTGAAGGTCTTTTATAAATGGATGACTGTGCTTTTCTGATACTGTAAAAGAATGCCTAAAATTGGGTAATTTATAAACAAAGATATGTTCTAGATAATAATTCTGGAGCCTAGCAAATTTAGGACCAAGATGCCACAAGATTTGTTGTTGGATGAAAGTCAAGTCCTTCCTTCCAAGAGAACATTCACTGTATTCTTCAGAAAGTAGGAATGCTATTCCCAGAACAAGAGTGAAGGAACAAAGAGGGACAAGAAGGGAACCAATCTTTTTATAACAGAAGCAATCTAACTTAAGAATCTGTGATTACCTCGTGGCCTTAGCATGCTCTGAAGGCACTTAAAGGTCCTGCTATTTTAATAATGCTACCGTGTCAGTAAAAATTTAAGTGGGATTTGGAACAACAAAACATTCAAATTATAACAATGCTTTTCTAGTACCAGAATTAAATTAGTTAAATTTGGATATTTATGAACTGAGCATAGGCCTTTGCTGTTCTATGTTTAAGCTTAAGTGGAGAAATTCCCGTGTTGGCAAAGCAGATAGCATGATCGCATAAATCTTTTCTGTAGTGAATTTTCACCAATGCTGCATGAAAGGGAAGAGATACCTTATGAACGTTATGAAGTGGTAAGGAATGGTTACAGAGTTCTTTGGGAATATTGAAGTTGGAGCTGGAAGAGACCTAATGAACTGCCACCAGAGATGGTCAATTAGCATGTGCTCTGGACTGGAGTTTCAGTTACAACATTTACAAAAGAGATTCAGTTTTTGCCTACTGATGTCAAGTTGTTTATTTGTATCGTTACCTGATTATGGTAGGTTTTATTTTGCAAAATGTTTTCAACTATAATAGCTAAGAAGTTTCTTAAACCATTCTTAAAGTTAGCATCACTGAAAATTAGATTAATGCCGTCTATGAGGTCTAGGTTGATGAATCAAAATTTGGATATTTCCTTTACATGGCTGTGTGACCCCCCTCTCCCCTTCCACCCAGGGATTAACTTCACCTGTTTTGCTCTTCATATCCTGAGCATTAAAATATAAGATGATCTATTGAGTAAATGGTTTTAAGAATTCATGTCTGGCTGTGATATTCTAGTTCTGCCCTTTGACTCTTATGCTGAAATAATGTTATCTAATGGAAAGTAAAATACTTTCCTCATACCAAGAGGCAGAGAATAAAAGGAAGAGGATAATGTTTTGTTTAGTTTTTTTTCCATGTTCTGAGTGATTGCTTCATTGAGATTATTTCCTCTTTTATGGGAGGTTGTTAATGCTCTGCAATCTATATGTGTGTAGGCTTCCTGAACAAAGTCTTGGCATGATGTGCCTTGAACAACATCTTGTACCATTGTATAATTATTAGCTAGCCTCATCATCATTACCAAAATTATCACCACCAAATCAATGCAAAAATCACATTTCTTTGTTGTCTGGCGCAAGACAGCTGGGCAGAACAGACATCCTAAGCACACAGCCACAGAAGACAAAGGTTTGCAGTGCAGCTGGGCAGCCGGAAGTGCAGACGTCCTCAAGTATCTTCAGTCACCCCCAGGAATGCAAATCAAGATAGAAGAAGAAGCGTTCCTTTCCAGGCTGGAGGAGCCATCTCATCTGTGGAAATGAACTTTCATTCTCTCTGGCAATTAGTTTCACCCTAAAGTATGATAATTCTTTGAAGCCTCACCAGGAGAGAAAATACTGTGTTCCACATTAAGCCAAGGAAATATATGGTGCTGGCTGAGACATTAATCTCATTTGCTCTGCACCTGATTTTTCACCGTTAGAATATTGCAGCCAAGCTCTATGCTAAATCTCCAGCAATTTGGTTCAGCAAAGTAGATTAGGTAGAGCCAATGCAGAGCTCTACCTTATAAGTTTCTTTCAGGAAAATGATATTTAGATATATAGGCTGAGCTTAGAAGTGAACGTGTGATGTTCCACTTCTATCAATATTAGAAGTGAATACCGGCCATCCAAACATACTTGTGGCTGGTCTTGTTTCTCTGAAAAACATTTAGAAAAGTAAATAACATTTATACAGCCCAGTCCCTTTTACCCAAGAGTAAAAAACTCATGAAATTAGGGGAGAAGAAAGGCAAGAAGGTGGTCATTCATTCCAACTTACACTAAAGTAATATTATTTTTTTCTTTTTCTAAGAATCCAGGATTACTTAAGCTATTGTTTACTACGTACCCTTACACAGTCCCATTTACAGTGTGGGTAACCTATGATAAGAGTCTTACAAGTGTTTTGTTGATTATAATCTTAAGCTATTCCTTTCCAATTGTTTCCAACATTATATCCAACCAAGAATGCATTTGGTGACATAGTATGCTTTCAAATTGCACAGCCATTACAAGCTCAGAATATAAATAGATTTCAGAGAGTAAGACTCTGTGGTAAATGCCCTAGTCATAAGCTCATGTAAAGACCAAGTGGTACCTACATGGAGGAAAAATGCCTATGGGAAGGAAGACAGATATAGAGACTGCAGGGTGCCACTCCAGGCAAAGAAAAGGCTAGGGTTATGGGAAGCACCAGATGTTAAAAGTGGCAAAGAAGGAACAGAATTTTGCTGCTGCCTTCACTTTAAACACTATTCTCTTGCATCATGAGAAAATAAAGTTCTGCCACTTTAAAATAAAATTAAGCCAGTGATAGGAAGTCCTTCTTTTGTATCTCTTGTTCAGTGCTGACATGGCCTTTCTGAGCTGAAAATATGATCTGTGCCTTATTTACAATGTGAGTTCCACAAGCTCACTTCGCATAAGCCACACATCAGAAAGACCCATAATTTCTAGTATCATACTCACCCTGCCTTCCACATATTATCCCTTGTTCTTTGCACCATTTTTTGTCCGCTGCATTTTCTAGTGCTTGTGTGAACAAGTGTGTACATACCATGATCAGTTTTGCAAAAGTGCACCCCCATCTCAAGCCTAGCCCCAAGCCACTTGCTTCATAGAGCAAGACCTCTCTGAGTCCCAGCCTGAAATACTCTGAAAATGTTATCTCCCTATCAGAAGTTCTCATAGCGCTAAGAGTGCTTGGGCCACTGGATGATGATTGATGTAGTCTTAGACAAAGGTGAGTTCTTCATTATTGTTTTTTCCACTTGCTAGTTAACCTCTCTATGTTGTAGGACAGCATTTAATATGAGGTATGCCAAAGATAGAAGGCAGATTAGTGTTACCTGAAGAAGAAGCCAGCAGACGAGAGTGAATGCTGAGAGGACGCAGATGCAGTTCCATAGTACAGAGTTTCATGGTACAGGAAAAGAAGAGATTGCTTAAGAAGAATGAAGCCTAGAAAGATGCTCTTCACAAGACCAGCAGCCCAGCACAGATAGGGAATGTCTTTGCCTTTGAGTAAAGGAACATTCCAGGCAAAAAGTTACTGTCACTCGTACCAACAGGTACAATACAAAAGGCTGTTCAGAAAACCCAGTAAGGTTGAACACAACTTGCCCCAAACAGTTGATTATTGGCTTGTACTATATTTTTGGTAGATCTCCTTTTCCATCATCTACTTTCTAAAATATTCCTAACTAAATGGCCTCCAGGAAAGAAATGGTCTCAAGTTCTCTTCTTTAGAAAGACATGATAAGAAGTGGCAAAAACAAAACTTGCCTTTCAAGACTTTTAGGAATCATAACTATAAGGGGTAAGAGGGGCCCCTGTCATGGAAGAATCATCAAGAAATGGAGCATATTAAACAAAAGGTCCTGTACTCAACAGCATGCAATGTCTATGAAATATTGGTTGGCTCAGAGGTGGTTTTCAGTTGCATCTGCTTGTGACGTCAGGGGAAGTATGCAGATGGAAAACATCCCCAGTGTGAAGGTGATCAGTATGTCCCCTCAGCAAACGGACATTTTTGAAACTCTGAGGCTCACATTGTCTTATGGTACACTTACATCACTCGTCAGCAAACACTTGGTTATTGTTCTGCTGCTCCTTTAAGTTCAAATCCCCCACTGTCCTATTCAAGTTGTCATCCCTAAATAGTGAGCTATTTTCTTATTGAGTTGATGATAATGGTATAAAATGATTTTCTGTTTTTTTTTAACCCCTTGCTGTTTATTTATTCTTGGAGGGGGAAGGACAAGAACCCAGATAGAGACAGGAATCCACTGTCTCAATAAGTGGGAGTTTATGGCTGCATCAAAGTTTAGTCTGATAAGGGAAGTACCCTACCATTGGAGACAACTGGAGTGTGTGATGATCTCTATCCCGGAGGGCTCTCCAGGCTGCCAAGCCTTTCACTGAGGGAATGAGAAAAGAATCACATAGCCGAAGAGCTTTCTTCTAAGTGAGCTGAAGCATATGGAGAGTGGTGAATGAGGCAAAGATTCATTTCAACTCTTCTGCAACCTGCTTTGTGTGGAAGCATGTTTTAGGTCAGCTAAACAAATTCAAGTGTGCTTGGAAAGTCAGCAGCCATCCATACTTATCTGGAAAGAGATCTTTATCCTAAGCAGCGTCAGAAAAAACCTGACTAAACTCCTGGCCCAGGTTTGAATTGAAAGGATGGGGAAGCTTCAAAGGAGGACTTCTCAGACCCAGAATGATTCCTGCACAAAAGCAAGGCATTGGTTATAAAATATTGTATGGTGCTCCAGGAAGCAGAAAGATGATGCTTGAGCATGGCAGGGAGGAGAAGCAGCCACTGTGAGGGGTATGAATGTCTCTTACTATTTGCAGATTCTACAGTGAGAATAATGAGGTAAGGGCCTGCCAGCTTAATTTGTCTCCTTTATGGTTTACCTTACGATACTCAATTGTTTACAGACATAACACTGAGGTAAAGTCTACCTTGGAGAGAAAACCCACTCCTGGGACTAGGATGGAGAAGTTAGTATGAGAATTCTACTATTGTTACCAACAAACTCATATCATCAGGAACTTGAAGGACAGAGATAAGCTAGGACAACCAGATCTCAAGACGGAATATAAGAAGAACACTCATCTATGACTTAGAAGCAAATGTCGTGGCTAGGTCCCCTGGAGTTGATTCAGAAATGCTAATGGATGTAAAAGACCTATAGGAAATGAAGTCTTCCTTAGCTACTTTGTTATTATTTTGAGGAAGGAGTTGGAAAGCTAAAAGCCATGCTTGAATCATCTGTAGACCAGATGTGTCACTGGGCTTGATTTTTTCCCTAGAGTCATGCATCTATGCAGGCAACCATGCCTTTGCTTACATTGTCACCTTCAGGCATGATTGGCTGTACAATGCTTTATTATTGGGTTTCAGGATGAGTGACTGAAGCCAAATACCCAGAGGATCTAAGGGGGCAACCCTGGCTGAGAATTCTAGCAGTGGGGGATATGGATCCTAATGTGACTACTTCCTGTATCCAGGCAGAAACTCCCAGTGGAGTGATAAGGACAGCAACTCATCCACCTTTGACCAAAATGTGCTCTTTATAATAATAAAGGCAGAGTGGAAGTAACAGAATAACAACCAAAAAGACATGGTAAGTGCTAATAAATCATACATGTACGGGAAGAATTGGCCTTTCTTTATACCAGCCAGAAACAAAATGAAAGGCCAGGAAGAGAAAGGGATGCCTATGGAGATGAGAACAAGGAAGGAGAGAGATGCTGACTTCAGTTTCACAGGTACAGAACCCATTAATTAAAGGACAGGAGGGCATCTTCTAACAGCTGTATAAGTGCTTCTAGTAACCACAGCTTAATGTTAAAAGAGACTTGCAGCCATTTACCTGCACTAGCAAATACATGATGCCAAGGTAGCATTTGGAACTAACACTGATCCCAGCCCCCTACAGTTGTATTCTAAAAGAAATGAGACCTTAAATTAGCCTCAGGCTCAAGTCTATGTATCAGTTATCCAAAGTGATCAGAGAACTTGTCTTTAGCTTTCTTTCAGAAAGTAATTGAGATAGATTTCCTTAATAGTTGTTATATCTCATATTTTGCTCATTGGCCTGAATGACAAAAGCCATTAAGATAAGAAGGTTAAGAAGAACCTTGTTCATAGTAGCTTTGTTTATAATAGCCAGAAAGTGGAAACAACCTTGATGCCTCTCAACTGACAAATGGATACAGAAAATATGGTTTGTTTATGTAATGGGATGCTATACAGCTATTAAAAACAAGGACACAATCAATTTTTTCAGGCAAGTGGATGGAACTAGAAAATATCATTCTGAGAAAGGTTACCCAGACCCCAAAGGACATGCATGGTATTCACATATAAGTGGATGTTAATCATAAATTGGTTAATCATGCTATAATTAACAAACCCAGAGAAGGAAACTAACAAGGAGGGCCCGTGTGAGGATAGTTGAACCTTTTTCAGAAGGCCTAACAAAATAGAAATCAGGAGTCAATGGAAGGAATTGGGTGGAGGACGGAATTGGGAGGGGAACAAAGTGGTGATGGTGAGATCACATATAAGGAGATGAGGTGAGAGAGAAGGGAGATCATCATGGGGGGTGCAATCTCTAGGATAGAGAGAGGCTGCAGAGGGTCTATGAAGGCAACTCAAGCTGACACACCCACCAGTGCAGGTTATAGATGCTGATGTGACCACTTCCTTTAGCCAGATAGGACGCTCCTTGGAGGGATAAGGACAGCAACCCACCCATAAAACCTTCAATCCAAAATGTGCCCTGCTTACAAAATGTGGAGAGACAAAGATAGAGCAGAGACTGAGAGAATGGCCAACCCATGACTCCCCAAATTGAGACCCATGCCATGGGCAAGAACCAGTCCTTGACACCATTAATGATAGTCTGTACATTTATAGGTAGGAATCTAGCATAACTGTCCTCTGAGTGGATACACCAAGCAGCAAATGGAAAGAAATGCAGAGATTCACACCCAAACATGACAGGGAATTTAGTGAATCTTACAGAAGAAGTGGGAGAAGGATCGAGTGACCCAAAGAAGACAAGGTCTCCACAGGAAGACCAATAGTCAACTATCTTAGATCCTTGGGGACTCAAAGAGATTGAATCACCAACCAAAGAGTGATCACTGGCTTGACCTTGGCCCCTTGCACACATGTAGATGAGTAGCTTTGTCTTTATGCAGTTTCCCTCAACAATTGGAGCAGGGGCTATCCATGAGCGTGTTGCCTACCTGCCTATGGATCCCATGCCTGTAAATGGACTGCCTTGTCTGGCCTCAGTGGAAGAGGATGAGATTTTTCCTCTAAGGGTTTGATCTGCAGGGGATCAAGGGGTGGAAGTGAGGAGGTAAGTGTTGTGGTAGTGGTGGCAGTGACACCCAGAAGGGGAAGGTGAAATGAGGAGAGGTTTTTTGTGAGAGAACTGGGAGGAGAGGAAGGGCTGATAATTGGGTTGTAAAGTAAATAAATTAATTAATTACAAAAGAAAGATTTCAAAAGAAAAAAAAAGAACCTTCTGAAATTGCCTTACCTCCTCAAACTATAATAGAATATCAAAATGAATAGCTTATGCAGGGGCAATTTTGAGAAACCAGAGTATGGGTTAGCCTCTAAAGTTTGGTGCAAAATTGAAGATATTAGATCATTCAGCATGTTGAGACATATCACCCGTAGTTAAACAAGCTTGACCCCTTGCATGGGGCCATGACTGTACTTTGGCATGACATGATTCTCTGTAAAGTCTAGCCCCATAATTTAGTTCCATCAAATCCCTCACACTGTAGAATCTAGTGGTATTCCTTCCACCTCAAATTGATGTCTACTATAGACATGAGTTTGCATTCTATATTAGTTTTTTTAAGTGCTATACTAAAATATTCTGACAAAAGAAACTAGAATGAGAAAGAGTTTATCTAGGCTGAGAGTTCCAGAGAGGATGCAGTCTATCATGGCAGGAAATGGGCATGAGAATAGCCTGTCACACTGTATTGTCAATCTGGAAGTAGAGAGGGATGAATTAATGCATGCTTATTTATTAACATATTATACGTTCATTAATTTTAATATATTAATCAATACATACATATTATATTAATTAATACATATTTATATGCATATCCCCTGCTTACCTTTCCCCTTTCTTAGAGAATATTGCCACCAACAGTGTGTAGGTTTTCACGTTTCAACGAACATAATCCAAACATTTTCCATAGACATTCCCACAAACAAGTCTGACCTACACAATCCTACATTAAGACTCTCTTATCTGGCGACTCTAGATTGTGTGAGGCTGACGTAACCAACTATCACATCTTCCATGTTTAGAGAGTAGCAATTCCCTGAAATGCCATGTCGAATGTTAAGTTTAGAGAGCAAGCACACTCATGGAGCCTAGTTAAAAAAACATTTAACCATTGTGGTGGTTTGAATATACTTTTCCCAAGGGGTGGAACTATTATGAGTTATAGCTTGTTGGAGTAGGTGTGGCCTTGTTAGAGAATGTGTGTCACTCTGGGCATGGGCTTTAAGACCATCCATGCTAGCTGCATGAGAGCCAATCTTCTCCTAGCAACCTTCAGATGAAGATGCAGAACTCTCAGTTCCTCCTGCACCATGCCTGCCTGTAGGGAGTGGCACATATAGATAAAAGATGGCGCTGACATCTGGTGGTCGATTGTGGTTAACACCCACAAAGCGCATGTCCTTGGCATTTCTCCGGCAGCTTCAGGCTGGAGTGATATTCATGCTAATGAGGTATTTCATGCTCCACCAATCCCTAGAGGACAAGTATATAGCCATAGCCTGTCTTGTATATAAGGCTGGTGCCTTTGTTCCTCGGGGTCCCCGTATCAACAATGAGGTGTTCCTGCAATAAAGGCTGTTGAGAAGAATTCAACGGTGTTGCGTCTTCCTTGCTGCCTGAGGTGGGCGCCACATCTGCCTGGATACTGCCATTCTCCCACCTTAAGGATAATGGACTGAACCTCTGAACCTGTAAGCTAGCCCCAATTATATGTTGTCCTTATAAGAATTGCCTTGGTCATGGTTTCTGTTCACAACAATAAATCCTGATAGACAACCATGTAATCCACATATTGTATTCTATTTGTTAAAGGCCAAAAAATTATATACTTGCTGTGAAAGTCTTAACTCATCCATTGAGAGGGATACAGTTCTCCAATCATGATACTTCTATCAAACCATTAACTACTAGGAAACGAGTCTATATGACATAATAGCACATTGTGTTATTATATAATCAAGGGACTACATGTTTAAAAACACAGCATGAGTTCAGTATTTATTTTTCTCCACAAGATCCTCATAAATATACTTTCTAAACTGTGTTGTAAATACTTGCCCCTTTATCCACAGATAACTGTAGCTCCTCTCAAAGGAGCTTCTTTTTACAACAGAAGACTATTACAGAGATTCTCAACTGTCAAAATGAAAATAAGCGACTCTGGGTTAGTCATGACTGATGTGTCTGAAATGCAACTCCTATACCAGAGATTCAGAGACGATTACACAAGTGTGGTAATTTGTAAGAACCAGAGGTCAAGGATACCTGCTGCCTGATAGTGACCCCCCCCAAGATGAGAAAAGGAAAAATATACCTATCAAACCTCAGGAATATGTTTCCTTGAACAAACATATAACGGCACCAGTTGACATTGCCAGAGTGGACAAAGGAATTTCTGCAGTGTTCCATTCCTAGATGAAAAACTATAGACGATCAATGAGAATTGATACAGGGAGGAGGAGCAATTTCCACAGGGACGAGCTCTCACATAGGTTATCCATTCCTAAGTGGTTCTCTTGACACATGTACACATGAGCATCAATAAATGGAATCAGTAGTTCATATAATTTATGTATATATGCAACAATATTAAATTAAAAAGATAGTGAATTTGAGAGGGGTGAGACAGGAGAACAAATTGGACATGGAAGGGCACACGAGAATGATGTAGATACCATCTTCATGTGCGAAACTCACAAAATATTTTAAAGGCTCTTTGTAGACTACTTGCCCTGTGAAGAATGTATATAGAAAACTGTAGTAACCACTGCTGTAAAGTTAATAAAAAAGGAAAGATAATAAGAGAAAAATAAAATTAAGGACTCAAAACTTTTGAAATATGTCTAAGAGAGAAAATGAGCAAGCTAAAATGCTGTCCAATGTGAAGAGTGTGGTTGGTCATAATAATGAATAAAGTTGGGGCACTACAATCTTTAATAATGGTAAGATATGAATCTTGCCTTAACACACTTGAATCCCACCCTTGCACTATCATTGCCTAACCACATCTTGATCTAGCATACTCTCCCTACAAAATTGACTCCCAAATAACAATTCTTGTTGAATTACCATGCAGAAAATCACATAGAAAGAAACCTGGAATCTCTGTCCCTGAAATAGTAACATAGGACTGGGCAGAGGAAGGTTTAAATGGCAATGCAACCTAAGCAATGTCCTCAGTAAATCACACATGTCATGCTAGAGCTGAGATGGTCCTTCAGCATTCCAAATGTGATCATATGATCTATCACTGCCTATGGACATGACTCTGGGTAATTTCTTTAGCTGAAGGCAGTGGATAATGAGGATTTAGCTGAGAGCTGTCAGCTATAAATTCTCTTAGCAACTGGAGAAAATGTGTGCCTTGTTATAGGCAGAGTCAGGGGCTGTACACTGCAGCATTACAAAGTTTTGGACCATTGAGAGCTAAAGAGAATTGGCTGGATTTTGAAGAAGATAAGCAAGAGTCATCCTCAAACCTGGTGTATTAGGGAGGTCATTATCAAAAGACAAAGCCTAGATACAGGCCCAGAAAGGAACTTCCTGAGAAACAAACCTTACTAATTTGTTTACGACATTTATTACCTGAACAACTTCCCTTCAGCAATTTGGGTCACAGGTTAACTGATGCTGGATTGTACATTTAATCAGAAATACTAGGTTATCTCAAAGTGTGAGTTTGAGTACAAGGTACTTAATATCTATGAAATGCAGTGTGTACGATCACATAGTAAGATATAGAATTCCTTATTCATTAATAAAATGAATTAATCAATAGCATTTAAAGAAACAATAAAAAAGAAATGCAAAACAATTATAAGTAGACAGATATTAAAGGTAGGAAATATTGGTAGGTAATAATACTATAATTTTTCTCAAAGTTGGGTTACTAATCACATTAAAGCTTTATAAACATGAGAATTGTACAATTACAGTTATAAAATTAGCTAATTGATATAGTGAATGTATTAAATTTGATTTATATTTAATATTTATCTATAGATAATAATAGTAAATATTTTATAAAATTGTGAATCATAAGTATTTGTAGTTGTAATAAATATGAAGGCTGGAGATATAGCTCAGTGATTTAAAAAGTTTTCTGTACTTTGGTTCTTAGCATCCACGTCAGGCAGCTTACAACTGTCTGTTCGTCCAATTTCAGGTAACCTAATACCCTCTTCTAGTCTCTAAAAGCATCTGCATTGAGTGCACACACCTTCAAACCCCAACACACAGAAAGATACACACATAATTAAAAATAAAATAAAATAACGTAAACAAAGAATATGTATTAATGTACTTTTATCTATAAAGAAATAGTTCTCATATTCTAATAGACATCTGTAACAGTATATTTGGAGTATATAAGTATATAAGGTGACTATGCTTTACCCATTAAGACGCATGCAAAATGAAGAAAAAGAAATAAAGTCTTAGAGAACAAAAAGGAAAAAAGAAAGTCTTAGAAATGACCAAGAAAATTGTTTCAAAGTTTTTAAAAATACTTTTTGAGGAAGCCTGCTTTGTCTTTACAGAATAAGGATTTCATGCACGAATATACCAGCAGCTGCTTTCCTGAGCAAACTCAATGTCATGTCTACTGCTGCTCATTTTCTCATCTGTCTGCTGTCCCTTGCCGTCTCTGCCTTATTTCCGACTGTGAACACTCTCACATTTGGTTGGAAGATCTACACTTCTCATGTCTCAGTGTTCTGATTTGTTGAGAAAAATTAAATTCCAAACCCTTTTTCTCATTGCTTAATTTTCAGTAGCTGTCTCCTACACTGTAATTTAGTAACAGGTTTTAGGAACAAGTTCCTAGGACATACTGAAGGACAAACAGCAGACAGTGTGGAAAAAAATTAAGGATATAATATTCACTAATAGCAGAGTATCTCAGATGAATTACTCAAAATGAGAGTAAGCAGTGCATAGTTGAAATGTGAAAGGTTGCTTATTTTTATGGCTGATTAAAATAACTCCTTGTGGTAAGCCTAACTGACTTATTTAATTAAGGACTTTCCACATGTCTTTTCCAATGGATAACTAAAATCTATACCAGACCTTCCCATGTGCCCACATCCACCATCTCACATGCGTGCATGTACACACACACACACACACACACACACACACACAAACAAACAAACACACACACACACACACACAAAGAGGGGGGAAAGAGAGAGATTGGGAGAGGGAGAGGGAGAGACAGGGAGAAGGAGACAGACAGAGACAGAATGAAAACCATCCTGCTTCCTACTTATTAATCCCATGTTCTTAATTTAAGCATGAAGATTTTTAGAAATTAATTAATGATGCCATAGGACATGATAAAGATTAATATTTGATTTCTCAGGACTATATCAATGCTTTTTTGTAGCTGAGCTTTATGATGGGCATTGTCCTCAAGAATATGTATTTCTACTTTCCAGTGACTGAAATTCTATTAAAATGTGGACTCACCAAGTGGCTAATGTTCAGCAGAGAAGTGACAAACAATAATTTCCTTTATTCACTAAAAGCAGCTTTAAAAAGGTGATTCTGAGGTCTTGAGTATGTTTTAGATAGACAGTGGATGTCTTGGTTTGAATGAGAAGTGCCTCCCCAGAAGTGCATGTATTTGAGCACTTGGTCCTCGCTTGAATAGAGCTGAGGATTGAGAACCTGTTCAGGTATTCTTAGATTTCCACATTGAGCCATGCAGGACACAACAAACAAGTGCCTAACAGTGTCATTTAAGTGCCCACATTTGCAAATTTCTCTTCTGGTAATGGGGAAGGGGTGATTCCAACACTCAAGCCACTCTGCTCTGTCCAGCACTTATTTCCTTCCAGGGACCCATGTGTGCTAAAGCTTTAGGGGTGCCTTGCTCTTTCCCATGTGCTGAGTTGACAGATGGCAGTGAACTACACTAGAGTGTCTAATTTAGGGCAGCCTGTGGTTTGTGTTAATGCACACACTTCAATACCTCATGTTCCAAGCTCTGACAAATGTGGCTGTGGAGGAAATAACCCGAGTGGATTTGTACTTTCCTTCAAAACAATTATGAAGCTGTATAACTTCCATTCCAAACCCCAGTGCCCTCTCCTTAGAAGTAGAAATGTCTTGGCAACAGTTCTACTTTGAGTGCTTTCTTGCAACACCTTATTGAGTTCAAAGGGCTCTGAGACATTTTCCAAGGCATGGGAGGTTGCTATTTTCAATGTGGTTAATTCACTTTCTCAGTTTATCCAGAAGTGTATTGTGCACAGTAAGATTCATCTCAGTGCACCCATCAATGCTGTCAAAAGCAAGGTCCTAGGACACCTATGCCATACTCTGACAGAAAACTCATCCATAGTCCTGCTTAGGGCTTACATTTGGGCTTCCCCATAGGGATGTATCTCTCTCCCCAAAGCCACATTTTCTCTGTAGAAATACACACACCTACACATCCACATACCCAGACACCCACACACAGACTTACTTTCTGTGCACTTGTTATAGTATTAGAAAAGTATTCACACATTTCACAGAGGAAGGGTTGTGGAAATTTATGGTTGTGGCTTTTTAAGGGAGGATTTGATTTAGAAAAGACGCTGTGAAGCCAGCTATCACTGACAGTTTTTAACTACACGTGTCAGTTTCTCCTTGATAGTGCCTCTGCCTTTGCAGACATAACCATGACCCAGGGATCAATTCCTGTGCTAGTTAGTTTTTGTCAAATTAACATAAACTACAGCAACATGGGAATAGGGCACCTCATGGAGGTACTGGATGTATTAGATTGAACCAAGGGCGCCTCTCTGGAGGCATTTTCTTAATTGTTAACTGATGTAGAAGAGTCTGCTACACTGTGGGCAGTATCATCTCTGAGCAGATGGATCTGGACTGTATAAGAAAAGTACCTGAGTTATCCAGTGGAATCAAGACAGGAAGCAGCCTTCCTTGAGGGGGTGGGAGTGGGGTGTAGTGTTCTATTTCAGTTCCTGCCCCTAGGTTCTTCTTTCTTCTTCTTCCCTAATCATCCCTCCCCTGGAATAAATTGATATCAGGAGATGTAAGCCAAGTAAACACTTTCCTTCCACAAGTTGTTTGGGTTCTTAGTGGTCACAGCAAAAGGCAGCAGACTAGAACTATTGCCACCAGAGGAAATAGTTGACATTTTCCCTGCCATGTCATGAAACTCCTCTGTAAAGAAGTGACAGGAACACAGGTGTCTCATTGACTCAAACTCATGGACATACAGAGAGGGACTCAGGGTATTGATGAGAAGCAGAAAGCTTCTCGTGATATTTCAGCCTTGATCTAGAGTCTCCTGACTTCAAATTCATGTGGATCCTTCCATATTCCTCTTAAAATATTTCACAGTTTTTAGTTCCTATTATGGAACTGGATAGTGGATGCCAGTATGGGTTCTGTTGAACAAATGGGACAAAGTACTCATTTTAAAATCAAATGAATGATTTTTAAGTGCTTTGTTCTAGACAGATTCAAGCCTGAGAGGAGGAGAGGAGTTTGACCTTGAATGGCTGGGAGAAGGGGTATTTAAAGGAAAAACCATAGCAAATCACAAGGAAGAACCTCCTGTTTCTCATGATTGTTTACTCCTGCTATTATCTGAACCAGTTGGTGCAATTTAGCTAATTCCTGGACAAAGTGGCTGAACCAGCTGGTGAAATTACTCTTTCTGTGGTCAGCTAGTTCCTGGAACAGGCAGTTCCAGGGTCCGACTATTTTTCTTTCTTTTGGCTTCAACTTTTGTCTAGGGGGCAATTTTAAACTTTTACCTTTCAAACTTCTGAGTCATCTCTCCAGCCCATAATCCAGGCATTTTTCAGAAGTATGTTCTGGGCACCAAAAATTGGTAAGAATTAATTTTAGTGTTTTGATGAATTAACCAAATCTGGGAAATCTGAAATGGTAAGATATGTTTATACAGGATATTAAAATTCTTGTTATTGATTCAGGGGTCTTATAATGTTAAACCTTCCAATAAAGTCATCAAAGTATGAAAATAGACAACTGTAAAGGTAGGTGGTGTGTTTGTGTGTGTATGTGTGTGTGTGTGTGTGTGTGTGTGTGATAGAGAGAGAGAGAGAGAGAGAGAGAGAGAGAGAGAGAGAGAGAGGCAGAGAGAGGTGAATGGAGGCATCCTTGCAGTGGGCTGTAACAATATTTAAGGAGCAGCTTTTCAGGAAGAAATTCTGTCCTATGTCCTTTGTCAGTCTCCAAGGATTCTGACTGGATCATGCACAGTATAAACATGCATGAATGAAGAGTTAGGAGGTGATGACACTAAAATTATTTATTTTTAAAAACCCAACAATCTACCTAAATTCTAGACTTGAAGAGATTTCTGGGACTTTGGATCTGGATGATGCTCCATATTGCAAAGTTGCAGATAATAGCTTTGTTACTAACTGTGGCTACCATATAGCATCTGAACCATACACCTGGATGTGTCTCTGATTTCTATTGGCTCTGAAGGCAACAATGAGTCTTCTCAGGAGAAAAACCCACCTCCAGGAGCCATTCAGGGCCATATTCTCATGTACAGTCATCAGGCCCACCATTTTCCAAGATCTTGGGTGGATCTGTTAGGTAAAGCCCCTCCCCAGCCGTGCATCCATTAGTTTTTCACCTGTATCCATTGGTTTGCACATTTATGTGCTATACAAAGTAGTGAAACTGAGTGGAACTAGGTGGTGGTACTTCTGATAGACTTGTAAGTCATTCTAAAGACACTGCACTTAAACATCAAGGCTTTGCCTTGATGGAAGATTAGTAGATTTGGAGTTGAGTCTTTTGAATTGTTCTTTATTCAGAGAAGCAAGCCAGATTTTAAAGGAAACAGCAGATTAATATCTTCAAAAAGACTGTCTTTCAGTAAACATCTAGCCTGTATTACACACAGTGGTGACACAAAGGTAGTCAGTTACTCTTATTTTTTTGTTATTTTATTTATCTACATTTCATATGTTGCCTCCCTTCCCAGCCTCCCCTCTTAACCTCCTATCCCATTCTCCTCCCTTTTGTCTCTAAGCGCATGTTCTTCCACCCACCCACCTACTCCCACCTTACCACTCTAGCACCGCCCTACTCTGAGGCATCAAGCTTCTACAGGACCAATGCCCTCCCCCCCACAGATACCAGATAAATCAATCCTGTGCTACGTATGCAGAGGTCCCTCCATGTGTACTATTTGTTTGGGGGTTTAGTGCCTAGGACTCAGGGGGTCTGGTTAGTTGATATTGTTGTTCTTCATATGAGGTTGCAATCCCCTTCAGCTCCTTTAGTAATTCTCCTAACTCTACCATTGGGGTTCCTGGGCTCAGTCCAATGGTTGGCTGTATCTGCATCTGTCTTACTCAGGTGCTCAAAGAGCCTCTCAGAAGACAGCTATACCAGGCTTCTGTCTGTAAGCACTTCTTGGTGTCAGCAATAGTGTTGGGGGTTGGTGTGTGCAAATGGGATGGATCCCTAGGTGGGGCGGTCTCTGCATGGCCTTTTCTCCACTCACTGCTCCATTTTTTTGTCCCTGTATATTCTTTGGACAGAAATAATTCTGAGTTAAAATTTTTGAGATTAGTGGTGGCCCCATCCCTCAACTACAGGCTGTGATTGTCTACTGGAGCTAGTCTCTATAGATTCTCTCTCCCTTTGTTGATTATTTCAGCTAATGTCAACCTAGTTGGTTCCTAGGAACCTCTTGTTTCCCTGGCATCTGAGAATTTCTAGTGGCTACCCCTAGTTCCTCACCCCCTGCTGCTACGTATTTCCTGATCCTCTAGACTTCTCTCCTGTCTTTTCCCATACTTGATCTTGCACCCCTTTTGCCTTCCCCCTCTTCTCTTCCTTCCAGGTCCTTCCTCACTCTACCTCCTGTGATTATTTTGTTCCCCCCTCTAAGTATAATTGAAACATCCACACTTTAGTCTTCTTCTTGTTAAGCTTCTTATAGTCTGTGGGAAAGAGCCTTGAATGCATCAGCACAAAGGTAATTTTCCTGAACAGAACACCAATGGCTAATACTCTACGATCAACAATTGACAAATGGGACCTGATAAAATTGAAAAGCTTCTTTCTGTAAGGCAAAGGACAATGTCAATAGGACAAAACAACTATGTACAGATTGGGAAAAAAACATTATCGAACCTATATCTGATAGATATATCCAAAATATACAAAGAACTCAAGAAGTTAGACTCCATAGAACCAAATAACCCTATTAAAAATTGGGTATAAAGCTAAAAATTACTGGTGGGATTGCAAGCTTGTAAAACCACTTTTGAAAACAATATTGCAGTTCCTCAGAAAATTGAATAAAATTCTACCTGAGCACCCAGCTATACAACTACTGGGAATATACCCTAAAGATATTCCAACATATAAAAAGGGCACATGCTCGAATATATTTGTAGTAGCCTTACTTATTAATAATAGAACAAAGCTGGAGAGAATCCAGATGTACTTCAATGGACGAATGGATACAAAAAAATGTAGCACAGTTACAAAATGGAGTACTACTCAGTTATTAAAAACAATGACTTCATGAAATACTCAGGCAAATGGACAGAACTAGAAAATACCATCCTGGCCGCCTCGGAGAGCTCGTAGGCAGCAACGCACGAGCAAACTTGAGCCTTGGGACCACAGGTAAGACCAACTTTTCTGCTGCAAGTGACCTGCCTGGTGAACACCAGACACAGGCCCACAGGAACAGCTGAAGGCATGTAGATAGGAAAAACTAAACGCCCAGAAGCAGAACACTCTCTCCCCATAACTGGCTGAAAGAAAACAGGTCTACAGCACTCCTGACACACAGGCTTATTGGACAGTCTAGCCACTGTCAGAAATAGCAGAACAAAGTAACACTAGAGATAATCTGATGGCGAGAGGCAAGCACAGGAAACCAAGCAACAGAAACCAAGACTACATGGCACCATCGGAGCCCAATTCTCCCACCAAAACAAACATGGAATATCCAAACACACCAGAAAAGAAAGATCTAGTTTCAAAATCCTATTTGATCATGATGCTGGAGGACTTCAAGAAAGACGTGAAGAACTCCCTTAGAGAACAAGTAGAAGCCTACAGAGAGGAATCGCAAAAATCCCAGAAAGAATTCCAGGAAATCATAAACAAACAAGTAAAAGCCCATAGAGAGGAGTCACAAAAATCCCTGAAAGAATTCCAGGAAAACACAATCAAACAGTTGAAGGAATTAAAAATGGAAATAGAAGCAATCAAGAAAGAACACAGGGAAACAACCCTGGATATAGAAAACCAAAAGAAGAGACAAGGAGCTGTAGATATGTGCTTCACCAACAGAATACAAGAGATGGAAGAGAGAATCTCAGGAGCAGAAGATTCCATAGAAATCATTGACTCAACTGTCAAAGATAATGTAAAGCAGAAAAAGCTACTGGTCCAAAATATACAGGAAATCCAGGACTCAATGAGAGGATCAAACCTAAGGATAATAGGTATAGAAGAGAGTGAAGACTCCCAGCTCAAAGGAACAATAAATATCTTCAACAAAATCATAGAAGAAAACTACCCTACCCTAAAAAAAGAGATAACAATAGGCATACAAGAAGCCTACAAAACTCCAAATAGATTGGACCAGAAAAGAAACACCTCACGTCACATAATAGTCAAAACACCAAACGCACAAAATAAAGAAAGAATATTAAAAGCAGTAAGGGAAAAAGGTCAAGAAACATATAAAGGCAGACCTATCAGAATCACACCAGACTTTTCGCCAGAAACTATGAAAGCCAGAAGATCCTCGACAGATGTCATACAGACCCTAAGAGAACACAAATGCCAGCCCAGGTTACTGTATCCTGCAAAACTCTCAATTAACATAGATGGAGAAACCAAGATATTCCATGACAAAACCAAATTTACACAATATCTTTCTAAAATCCAGCACTACAAAGGATAATAAATGGTAAAGCCCAACATAAGGAGGCAAGCTATACCCTAGAACAAGCAAGAAACTAATCGTCTTGGACACAAAACAAAGAGAAGAAAAGCACACAAGCATAACCTCACATCCAAATATGAATATAACAAGAAGCAATAATCACTATTCCTTAATATCTCTCAACATCAATGGCCTCAACTCCCCAATAAAAAGACATAGATTAACAAACTGGATATGCAACGAGGACCCTGCATTCTGCTGCCTATAGGAAAACACACCTCAGAGACAAAGACAGACACTACCTCAGAGTGAAAGGCTGGAAAACAACTTTCCAAGCAAATGGTCGGAAGAAGCAAGCTGGAGAAGCCATTCTAATATCAAATAAAATCAATTTTCAACTAAAAGTCATCAAAAAAGATAAGGAAGGACACTTCATATTCATAAAAGGAAAAATCCACCAAGATGAACTCTCAATCCTAAATATCTATGCCCCAAATACAAGGGCACCTACATACATAAAAGAAACCTTACTAAAGCTCAAAACACACATTGCACCTCACACAATAATATTGGGAGACTTCAACACCCCTCTCTCATCAATGGACAGATCATGGAAACAGAAATTAAACAGAGACGTAGACAGACTAAGAGAAGTCATGAAACAAATGGACTTAACAGATATTTATAGAACATTCTATCCTAAAGCAAAAGGATATACTTTCTTCTCAGTTCCTCATGGTACTTTCTCCAAAATTGACCATATAATTGGTCAAAAAACGGGCCTCAACAGGTACAGAAAGATAGAAATAATCCCATGCGTGCTATCGGACCACCACGGCCTAAAACTGGTCTTCAAAAACAATAAGGGAAGAATGCCCACATATTCCTGGAAATTGATCAATGCTCTACTCAATGATAACCTGGTCAAGGAAGAAATAAAGAAAGAAATTAAAGACTTTTTAGAATTTAATGAAAATGAAGGTACAACATGCCCAAACTTATGGGACACAATGAAAGCTGTGCTAAGAGGAAAACACATAGCGCTGAGTGCCTGCAGAAAGAAACAGGAAAGAGCATATGTCACCAGCTTGACAGCACACCTAAAATCTCTAGAACAAAAAGAAGCAACAACACCCAGGAGGAGTAGAAGGCAGGAAATAATCAAACTCAGAGCTGAAATCAACCAAGTAGAAACAAAAAGGACCATAGAAAGAATAACAGAACCAAAAGTTGGTTCTTTGAGAAAATCAACAAGATAGATAAACCCTTAGCCAGACTAACGAGAGAACACAGAGAGTGTGTCCAAATTAACAAAACCAGAAATGAAACGGGAGACATAAGTACAGATTCAGAGAAAATTCAAAAAATCATCAGATCTTACTATAAAAGCCTATATTCAACAAAACTTGAAAATCTTCAGGAAATGGACAATTTCCTAGACAGATACCAGGTACCGAAGTTAAATCAGGATCAGATAAACCAGTTAAACAACCCCATAACTCCTAAGGAAATAGAAGCAGTCATTAAAGGTCTCCCAACCAAAAAGAGCCCAGGTCCAGACGGGTTTAGTGCAGAATTCTATCAGACCTTCATAGAAGACCTCGTACCAATATTATCCAAACTATTCCACAAAATTGAAACAGATGGAGCACTACCGAATTCCTTCTATGAAGCCACAATTACTCTTATACCTAAACCACACAAAGACACAACAAAGAAAGAGAACTTCAGACCAATTTCCCTTATGAATATCGACGCAGAAATACTCAATAAAATTCTGGCAAACCGAATCCAAGAGCACATCAAAACAATCATCCACCATGATCAAGTAGGCTTCATCCCAGGCATGCAGGGATGGTTTAATATACGGAAAACCATCAACGTGATCCATTATATAAACAAACTGAAAGAACAAAATCACATGATCATTTCATTAGATGCTGAGAAAGCATTTGACAAAATTCAACACCCCTTCATGATAAAAGTCCTGGAAAGAATAGGAATTCAAGGCCCATACCTAAACATAGTAAAAGCCATCCATATACAGCAAACCAGTTGCTAACATTAAACTAAATGGAGAGAAACTTGAAGCAATCCCACTAAAATCAGGGACTAGACAAGGCTGCCCACTCTCTCCCTACTTATTCAATATAGTTCTTGAAGTTCTAGCCAGAGCAATCAGACAACAAAAGGAGGTCAAGGGGATACAGTTCGGAAAAGAAGAAGTCAAAATATCACTATTTGCATATGATATGATAGTATATTTAAGTGACCCCAAAAGTTCCACCAGAGAACTACTAAAGCTGATCAACAACTTCAGCAAAGTGGCTGGGTATAAAATTAACTCAAACAAATCAGTAGCCTTCCTCTACACAAAAGAGAAACAAGCCGAGAAAGAAATTAGGGAAACGACACCCTTCATAATAGACCCAAATAATATAAAGTACCTTGGTGTGACTTTAACCAAGCAAGTAAAAGATTTGTACAATAAGAACTTCAAGACTCTGAAGAAAGAAATTGAAGAAGACCTCAGAAGATGAAAAGATCTCCCATGCTCATGGATTGGCAGGATTAATATAGTAAAAATTGCCATTTTACCAAAAGCGATCTACAGATTCAATGCAACCATCAAAATACCAATCCAATTTTTCAAAGAGTTAGACAGAACAATTTGCAAACTCATCTGGAATAACAAAAAACCCAGGATAGCTAAAACTATCCTCAACAATAAAAGGACTTCAGGGGGAACCACTATCCCTGAACTCAATCAGTATTACAGAGCAATAGTGATAAAAACTGCATGGTATTTGTACAGAGACAGACAGGTAGACCAATGGAACAGAATTGAAGACCCAGAAATGAACCCACACACCTATGGTCACTTGATTTTTGACAAAGGAGCCAAAACCATCAAATGGAAAAAAGACAACATTTTCAGCAAATTGTGCTGGTTCAACTGGAGATCAACATGCAGAAGAATGCAGATCGATCCATGCTTATCACCCTGTACAAAGCTTAAGTCCAAGTGGATCAAGGACCTCCACATCAAACCAGATACACTCAAACTAATAGAAGAAAAACTAGGGAAGCATCTGGAACACATGGGCACTGGAAAAAATTTCCTAAACAAAACACCAATGGCTTATGCTCTAAGATCAAGAATTGACAAATGGGATCTCATAAAACTGCAAAGCTTCTGTAAGGCAAAGGACACTGTGGTTAGGACAAACCGGCAACCAACAGATTGGGAAAAGATCTTTACCAATCCTACAACAGATAGAGGCCTTATATCCAAAATATACAAAGAACTCAAGAAGTTAGACCGCAGGGAGACAAATAACCCTATTAAAAAATGGGGTTCAGGGGCTGGGTATTTAGCTCAGTGTTAGAGCGCTTAGCTAGGAAGCGCAAGGCCCTGGGTTCTGTCCCCAGCTCTGAAAAAAAGAACCAAAAAAATGGGGTTCAGAGCTAAACAAAGAAGTCACAGCTGAGGAATGCCGAATGGCTGAGAAACACCTAAATAAATGTTCAATCAAAACAACCCTGAGATTTCACCTCACACCAGTGAGAATGGCAAAGATCAAAAACTCAGGTGACAGCAGATGCTGGCGAGGATGCAGAGAAAGAGGAACACTCCTCCATTGTTGGTGGGATTGCAGACTATTACAACCATTCTGGAAATCAGTCTGGAGGTTCCTCAGAAAATTGGACATTGAACTGCCTGAGGATCCAGCTATACCTCTCTTGGTCATATACCCAAAAGATGCCTCAACATATAAAAAAGTCACGTGCTCCACTATGTTCATTGCAGTCTTATTTATAATAGCCAGAAGCTGGAAAGAACCCAGATGCCCTTCAACAGAGGAATGGATACAGAAAATGTGGTACATCTACACAATGGAATATTACTCAGCTATCAAAAACAATGACTTTATGAAATTCGTAGGCAAATGGTCGGAATTGGAAAATATCATCCTGAGTGAGGTAACTCAATCACAGAAAAACACACATGGTATGCACTCATTGATAAGTGGCTATTAGCCCACTAGCTTGAATTACCCTAGATGCCTAGAACAAATGAAACTCAAGACGGATGATCAAAATGTGAATGCTTCACTCCTTCTTTAAAAGGGGAACAAGAATACCCTTGGCAGGGAATAGAGAGGCAAAGATTAAAACAGACACAGAAGGAACTCCCATTCAGAGCCTGCCCCACATGTGGCCCATGCACATACAGCCATCCAATTAAACAAGATGGATGAAGCAAAGAAGTGCAGGCCGACAGGAGCCGGATGTAGATCTGTCCCGAGAGACACAGCCAGAATACAGCAAACACAGAGGCGAATTCCAGCAGCAAGCCACTGAGCTGAGAATATGACCCCCGTTGAAGGAATCAGAGAAAGAACTGGAAGGGCTTGAAGGGGCTGGAGACCCCATATGTCAACAGTGCTAAGCAACCAGAGCTTCCAGGGACTAAGCCACTACCTAAAGACTATGCATGGACTGACCCTGGACTCTGACCTCATAGGTAGCAATGAATATCCTAGTAAGAGCACCAGTGGAAGGGGAAGCCCTGGGTCCTGTTAAGACTGAACCCCCAGTGATCTAGATTGTTGGGGGGAGGGCGGCAATGGGGGGAGGTTGGTTAGGGGAACACCCATAAGGAAGGGGAGGGGGGAGGGGGATGTTTGCCCAGAAACCGGGAAAGGGAATAACACTCGAAATGTATATAAGAAATACTCAAGTTAATAATAATAATAAAAAAAAGAACATACCACCCTGAGTGAGGTAACCTGGACACAAAGGGACATTTACAGTATGTACTAATTGATAAGTAGATATTAGCCCAAAAGTTAAGATTAGTCAGTCACATTTTGTATTGGATATATTATTTGTTTACATTTCAAATGTTATCTTGTTTCCCATTTTCCCCTCTGCATACCCCCTATCCCATCCCCTGTCCCCCTGTTTCTATGAGGGTGCTTTCTAACCTACCCACCCATTCACATCTCACCGCTCTGGTATTCCTCTACATTGGTGTATCTAGCTGACACAAGACTAAGGGCCTCTTCTCTCATTGATGCCAGACAAGGCCGTCCTTTGCTATATATACAGCTGGAGCCATGGGTTGCTTCATGTGTACAATTTGATTGGTAGTTTAGTCTCTCGAAGCTCTTGGGGTTCTGGTTGGTTGATGTTCTTGCTATAGGGTTGCAAACCCCTTAATCTCCTTTGGTCATTTCTTTACCTCCTTCATTCAGGTCCCCATGCTCAGTCCAATGGTTGGCTGTGAGCATCCACCTTTGTATTTGTGAGGCTCTTGCACAGCCTCTCAGGAAAAAACTATATCAGTTTCCTGTCAGCAAGCACTTCTTGGCATCTGCAATGATGTCTGGAATTGGCATCTGTATATAGGATGGATCCCTAGGTGGGGATGTCTCCGGATGGCCTTTCCTTTAGTTTCTGTTCCACACCTTGTTCCTGTATTTCCTTTAGACAGAATCAATTCTAGGTTAAACATTTGGAGATGAATGGGTGGCCCCATGCCCCAAAAGGCAGTCTTGCCTAATCTCTGGATATGATCTCTACAGGTTCTCCTTCTCCTTTTCTGTGCATTTCAGCTAATCTCATCCCCATTGTGTCCTGGGAGACTCTTGCTTTCCTGGCATCTGCGACTTTCTGGTGGCTACTACCAGTCCCCTATCCCTGATCGTTACATACCTCTGATCTAATAGAAACTCATAAAATTGCAAAGCTTATGTAAGGCAAAGAACACTGTCAATAGGACAAAACTGCAACCACCAGATTGGGAAACGATCTTTACCAACATGAATCAGTGAATCTTATGTTTCTAGTCAAAAATGGTAATCTACATTTCTCAGCTGCTGGGTATTTCTTTCATTGTTTTCACTCTTCTCTCATTCTCTGTCAGACACTTCTTCTAACATTCAGTCTAGTTGGTTTCAACTAGCATCAAGTTTCTATTTCTCCTGGGAAAACTGTGCTTAGGGACATTAACAGAACCAACCAATGACAATGGCATGCAGGCTCAGCTATTTACAATGTGTATGTTGTAATTCTTCTTTACTTTTTAGAGGACAAGCATGTCTTTATAATAGTGAATATAAAAGCTTCCTCTTGTTCCCTGTCAACTTGCATATATGCTAGACAGAAGTCCCCTGAGTATTGCTGCCAGTATGCAAGCCAGTTTATTTTTTTAAATTTTCATTGTTCATGAAATACTCAGATTTCTTTTATTCTTACCCAATGTAGTGATTTTTAGGTATTTGTTAATGCATATATGAATGGTAGTGTGACAATATTTAGCATAATTGAAACATACTGTGAATCCTAATGGTTAGCCTTTCTAGTTAATCAATTGAGAAAGTAGATATTCAAAACACACTCCCTACAAGACTCTGATGCTGGGCCTGGAGTACAGACAGGATCTCATGTACAGTTCTTTAATAATCTCTGTATTTCCAATTTACTCTTAAAGTTGGTAAAATTAAGCAAGGATCCAGGAGTCGTGCTGAGCATTTGGGCTACTTACAGTTGACTATGGACTTAGCCAAGAGAAGACATCTTATTAAAGATGTGTTTCAGCATAAATAAACTGTCAGAAATATCCAAATTTACCCTGGATGTTTAGACATTAAACTCTGACATGGTTCTAGGTAGATTTCTTCCTCATTTCTATAATGCTTTCCTCAGAGAAGTATTGGTAGGTCAGGCTTATACTCCTAACTTTGAGAGACAGATGCAGGAGGATTCTGAGAGCTGTCTAGGATACCCAGACAGAAGTTGTCTTAAAGGTTTATGCTTCCTACTCCAGCTTTCAGAGTTGTTTGTGCTTTGCTTTAATACCTAAAGCTGGTGAGAAAGACATTTGGCAAAAAATATGTAGACAGATCTCTCCAAATGAACCCGAGAGCCATATTTCATTCTAATGAAAAATAACACACACACACACACACACACACACACACACACACACACACACACATATACACACATACACACGAACCAAATTCTTCAAACACTGGCATGAAAACCACACTCATTAAATTCCTTCTACTACTGAAAACCTAGAAGTTTGTACATCAGAGATATTACGTCCTATTTCATGTACTTACATCATATCATATTTGACTGAGGTAATTTCAGATGGTTTACAGCTGTTGAATATGTACTACTCTTTATGTTGTAGCAGATGTTTAATTCACAAAAGTGATTAGTATCTGAAAATAGTTCATTGAAAATTTTCTTTAATTCTGGAATTAGTAATTTTATTACTTATTAATAACTATTACTTTTTAATAGATATATATAAATAATTATGACATGCCTAAATTTATCTAATGCATTTTTGATTATAGGTGGCATAGTTATATAGTGTTAGGTATAATTATGAATTTACTAAATATACAATACTTTTCCAATTATGTGTGAGATAGGCATAATGTGATCTGGTTTTATATATATATATATATATATATATATATATATATATATTCAATTCTGTTTTTGTAGAGAACCCAGACTAATACACCTGCTAATGTTTTGGTTTTGTAAATTATGAAATCATACAAAATTACTTATTAATTCTAGAATTAAATGTAATTTTAATGAACTATTTTGGGGCACTGAAACACTTTTGTGAATTAAACATCTGATAGAAATTAAATAGTAGTACATATTCTATAGCTATAAAACCACCTGATATTACCTTAGTCAAATATGAGATGATGTAAGTACATGAAACTGGATGTAGTATGCCCACTTTATGCACAAACTTGTGTTTTTTTTTTTTTTGAGTAGTGGAAGGAATTTAATGAATGAAGTTTTCATGCCAATATCTGAAGAATATGTACTTTGTGTGTGTGTGTGTGTGTGAGTGTGTGTGTGTGTGTGTGTTTGTGTGCGTGTGTTAAGAGGGGAATGGAAGAGAAAATAGGAGAGAAGGATAGATAATGAGAAGTTTAATGAGAAGGCTAACTACATGGATTCTTTTCTTTAGTCTTCCAGCCTGCCTGGGGATCAGATGGCAGGATGCTAGGCTGTGGGAAGAAAAGTGCTGACTAAGGCCTTTGTTCTGACCACTTATCCGCATATCCATATACCTTCATTCAGGGTAAAATTTCCTTTGGTGACCTGTATCACTCTATATTTGTGGCCGTATTAATATTGCTCAAAAGCCAGGTAATTTATAAGTTGAAAGGTTTATTTAAATCACAGTTTGAGAAGTTGGAAGTTATGTTTGGGCTGCCTCGCCTTCTTGGCCTCCAGTGATATCAAGACATCTAACAGGAAAATGTGTAAAATTGCAGAGAAAGTGACCTAAGAGGGGACAGAATTACCTCTTTATAACAATTTTATTCCTGTAAGACCTAACCGATTCTGAAAGACCAGAATTAATTGCTGCTTAGTGTGGTCCTGTGCCCAAGTCACCTCTTCCTAGACCTCAGTGATTAACTATACATACTCTACCTCATAATATTCAGAGACTTTGCTTCTGCACATGGACCTTCTGGAGAAACACCATATTCAAAACACAGTAGTGTCTTATTATTTTATTTTCTTACTAGTCCTTGGTAGATCCTGCCCAGTATGCTGTCAAGTATTTCTTTTCAACAGAGCTGTCCTTCCATCCCAAAATCAAACTTTCTCAGCAAATATATCCACCTGTTCCATCCATTACAAAAGTCCATAGAGGGGACTGTGTTTCACCATTTGCAACTACAGTATCGTGGATGGATATATACCCTAGTCTTGTTCAGTATGGAAGTCTGCTGTGTTAAATCCCTTTCTTCTCTGCCAGATGCATGTTTCTTCTGCATGTTTCTACCTCCTCTGTGTGTAATGAAGCTCTTTCCGCACATCTGTATAAAGGACCTTGCTTAGAAACAATAGCGATGTAGTTGTGGACTTTCCCTGAGTTCTCCAGACATTTTAGTCATTTGCTTTGGTGTCACTAAAGAGTACCATCCTAGAAACCTAAAGTCATCTCTTCACTGAGCAAAGATGAAGCCCACTGCAGAGCGGGTCATAGCCAATGCCACTATTGTGCCACAGCTCAGGAACACACCTATAATTCAATATTTCCAAATTCCTGCAGAGTGAAGTGAAGTTCAGAAACTCCATTTCTCAACACATTTGGCCGATGCTGAAACTATTGCCATGGTGCATCATTACCCAAATTCAATGAGGAACCATAAGTGAAATTGTGTCTTTTTTGAGCTTTTTTGGTTTCTAGTATATTTTAGGTTGGTTCCATTATACATGTATTTATGTCTAAACATTAACAACTTAATGTCTAATTCTAATGTAATTTAGAAGGTAATTATAATATGTATTCTTTGACACCAAAATGTGTACTTGTAAGGGGGTTATTGTATTTTCTTAGTAAAATAAAATTGCTCAGCAAAGATATTATGGCAAATGTTCATGGGATTGTGCCTAAGGAAAGTAGTAAAAACTGTCATAAAATTTCCTAAGTTTGTAGAAGCACTTCATTGGCTGAAAGCAGGACCATAATGTGTGCTCTACCTATTTGAGGTCTAGACTTTGGGTCCCAGCGTCAAATATGGCCCAGATCCTTACTAAATTACCCACTTCCTCTCACAGAATGGGACAAAACCTAGTCTCTCTGACACTCCTTGAAGCATGTCTCTTTCTCTATTCCCTTTACTTTGTCTCCCAAAACATTTCTGTTTCAGTCTTTTCCAACTTTGTAACAGGGACCTCATTAGAATTTGATGAGGCTTGAGCTGGGAGATGGAGGTGCTCTGAGGTCAAGAGCGTCTCTTGCACACAGGAATGGGAGGGGAGGATGGAGAACTCCATCACTGCTTTGAGCAGAGCCAATTCTCTCATCAGCATGAGAATGTCCATCAGCAGGAGGACATTCACTAGTCTACAAATAACCAAAAGCCGGGGACACTTTAACTTTATATATTCACACTTCTGAATTTCTTCTTTCTTACCAAAAATAAAAAAGAATACGAAAAATAAACACTGCTATATTTGCTTCAAACTGCCTCATTCTCCTCACTTCTTGATACACTGCAACTTATTTAATAAAGAACTGAGCTGTGACCAAGTGCAAAGAGCCTTTGTCCCCATGTGGTTCATCATAAGGTTTGAGAATCATTTACATATAAGGTAGAGTTTTCACAGATTTAAATTTCTGAAAATATAGTTTGTATAATATATTTTCCTTAAGTTTAGTCAACCTCATGCCAAATGGATATACAAAGATGTTTTAATCACAGGATAGTTGTGTTTTTTGATGTGATAATGGCATAAACATTTTAGATATTTAATGAAAAGTATGATGTGACCTTGAATTTGAACCTTCCTCTGTGTATTTATCATCCTGTCTTATTCTGGGCAGTGCTCTGCCAGAGCAGAGCACACAGTAAACCACAGAATCCCTAGGGAAACAGAAAATGTGACAGATTTTCGTTTGACTTAGCCTGGATGTTCCATAGATTAGTTATATTTATTCCGTGCTGAGTTACTGATATGTTTAACTTTCAATATGCTTGTAGGGATTTAACCACATCGTAGGTAGAAGCACATTATTATCAAGTTTATTTTTAGCTTCCAATTTCTTGGCATTGGCAAACAATCTTCAATGATACCATTAAATCTCAAAAGCATGAAAAAATATATTAGAATTAAAAGAGTAGGGAATTGGCTAAAATACAGTAATTTATAAGTACCCCCTTGTCTTATCTACGGACATGGTAATGTACTACATCATAATCATATTTGCTATAATGAAGTCTTACGCAAACTTCAGCTTTTACTATTGCACATGTATTTCCTAAATTGCTTTCTTATTTCATAGCAATTTTTTATGTCCTTTATAATGCTTTTTAAGTTTTCTGTATGCTAAAAGGTATGGTCTCTGGCCTGTGGTGCTTTTGGGAGGTAATGGAAACTTTCAAGTGTGAGAGCCAGTGGGTATAGGTTACAAAATTGTCCAGCTCTTATAACTCTTGTATCTTTTTTCATGATCTACAGATAAACCCCAGTACACACACACACACACACACACACACACACACACACACACACATACACACACACACACAAACACACACACACACACGCACACACAGTTGACACAGCTTACACTGTGTGTTCACACAGTCTAGAGGCACCCCCTTGTTTACACTGAATTACAACACTCAATACAAAACAAGAATAACAAAGGCCAAAGCAGAGCTTGTGTAGACCGTTGGGAATACTTTGTTGAATAAGATGTTGGAGTTCCAGGTTTGTCTTTGCTCTCTGCCACTGAGGACACAAACATAAAAGCCTTCCTCTGCCATGAACTTTGCAGAGCCAATATAAGACAAAATGGTCACTGAATAGTTGATCTAATATTGATCTTTATTGTTTTAAATTGGTTGTTTCAGTATAGCAATGAAGACATTAGAGGAATTGTAGGTCAAGGTTAGATAGCCAGAAACATGTTTGACCTTTAATGACCCCATTATAGAACACAGGAGAAATAAAGTCAGTGAGACTAAACTTAATGTTGCCATGGGGAATTTGGGGCAATGTAAATGATAAAGGAAAACTATATTGTGACCTCAGGACTGGTCTACTATGAAAGCACTACTGAATCACAGAGAAATAAGATGACTTTTCATACACATGGTCTGTTTTGGCCTTTATTATTTTATTATTCTTGTTTTGTATTGAGTCTTGTAATTCAGTGTAAACAAGGGTACCACTAGGCTGTATGAACTCTCTCTCTCTCTCTCTCTCTCTCTCTCTCTCTCTGTGTGTGTGTGTGTGTGTGTGTGTGTGTGTGTGTGCGTGTGTGTGCTGGTGCTTATCTACAGTTCATGAAAAAAGAGTCAAAGGTTATAAGTTATAAGGGCTGGACCAGTTTTGTAAACATTTACTCAATATAACTGATTCATGGATGTTGCCTCTATGAACTCTCTTCAAGTTAGAATCCCAACAAATGCTTCAGCCAGCTCTTCCTGCAGCTTTTTCCTAGAGATAAACTAGTGCCCAGCATGAGAATAGACACCAGACCAGTCAGGCTACCTTAGAAATAAAAAACAAGTTTGTTTGTTTGTTTGTTTGTTTGTGTGTGTGTGTGTGTGTGTGTGTGTGTGTGTGTGTGTGTGAAATTAAGTCACTTTGTATTGTCTACAAGGCATGCAACTACTGATTTGATATTCACAATTTATATTCTAATATAAGTACAATTCTCTGGTAGCACCCCTCTTTTGGGTATAGATTGACAAATAAACCCACATTCTTCAGTTTCTATCTGTTTGCTTTGGATGCTTCTCTTTCTGATGGCCCAAGGTTTTATAAAGCCTACCTGTGGCTTGCTTGTACCTCTGGCATGAGTTCACTGTCCTTGTCAGTACTCCAAAGAAAGCATTGCCAGTCTGAGAGGAATAGTGGCTCAAAGCAAGCAATAGAGCAGGCACTCTGTGTAACTAAGAATTATTTTCCTCTCTTTTGAAAACCACTTCTGTGGATTAACTTCATGGTGCAATGCTGTGTCTGGCGCAATCTATCTTGCATAATAACACTCCTACAGCAGGTGATTCCAACCGGTTCTAAATAAGCACTATTCCCTTTCCCTCAGTGCCTGGGCTTCCAACAGAGGCATAGTCAGCCAGAAGCTGGGGAATAAATAAAGCACATTGTTATGAAGAATCTCTTTAAGGCTTATGACTATGCAAATTTATTTAAATATATACATTAGGACAGTGTGGATTTGAAGATTTAAGGGGTCTTGAAAGTTCTATATGTTTTTAACAACTTGCTATTGCTGATTCAAGCTTCCATTGTTGAGTTTTTCTCTTTCCAAGAGCTCATTTATCACCTCATAATGATGGTCATTGCCTCGTCCAATTTTTAACCTCCCTGGGTGCCTACACACAAAGTGTGAATTTCATTATAGTGCTTAGTGTTCAAGCTCTGAGTATACAGGGCAGCTTTAGGAAAAATCCATGAGCATCTTACATTTAAGGTATTTCAACATGTATAAACATGTCTGTTTTTCAACGGTAACCCAGGAATTTTGATTGAAAATGTCAATGAGGGATGATTGACAGTTCCTTCATTACCTGTGTTACTGAGATATGCACAGGGCCATCAATGTTTCTTAGTTCTCTGAGATATTAGAATTTTAGGTTGGATCTGTGGGAATGTCCTGGGGCTTAGATAAAAGTAACAACAGCTACAAATGCCTTCCAGAGTAGAGGGACAGGTAAAGCCTTCTGCCTCCTGATTATACTGAGATAAACAGCAGAAGAGCTTCAAAATCTCTGAGCTCTCTGCTGAACATCGGGAACTACAAGAAACCAGATGACATATGTACATGTACACACACACACACACACACACACACACACACACACACACACACACATACACACACGCATGCACGCACGCACACAGAGCCTGAAGAGACATATCATTAATGCAACCCATTGTTGTATTAAAACATTGGCTTTCTTCCTAGAGTTTGCCGTTTTCTCCATCATTCACCATCTGCTCTGCTTAAGTAAATTACTCAATATCTGGGACTTGTCTCCATACAGTGAACCTACTGAGGGATGGTACAGTCTGTTGCTATTTACACATGGGTCTCATTGCACACCTTGCAAAACCATTCAATTCTATAGCAAGTTATGTTTACATAATCTTGGCATCCTTTTCAGTATATGTAATTGATATATAGATAAAACCAACTGCCTTCTATGTGTAAGGTTTCTGAAAATGAGTCACCAGTTCTACTGTTTGCTCACCTCCTGTGTTCATTCCAATGCCAAACTAAGAGGTTTTTTTTTTCCTTTTTCTCCACATGGAAAGAGGAACCAAGTCACCTCTGCCCTCCTGTGTTCCCCATGGAAGATAACAAGACTGTTAAAATGCTGGTATCCATTTCTTTCAGATTGCCACTAGCATCAAGCAAGTTTCAGACACCTAGTGGATCAATTTCTTTTAGCTTCACTATTTGTGATTCTTTTTTCTAAAAAAAATTATTAGATATATTTCTTTACTTACATTTCAAACATTATTCCCCTTCCCAGTTTCCTGTCCATAAGCCCCCATTCCCTCCCTTCCCCCTTCCCCATACGGGTATTCCCCCTATAAATCCCCCTCATTGCCCCCCCTCCCATATTCCCATGCACTGGGAGTCCAATCTTGGCAGGACCAGGGGCTTCCTTTTCCCCTGGTGCCCCAACAAGGCTATTCTCTGCTACATAGGCAGTTGGAGCTCTGGGTCAGTCCATGTATAGTCTTTCAGTAGTGGTTTAGTCCCTGGAAGCTCTGGTTGGTTGGCATTGTTGTGATTCTTAAGCTTTCCTAAAATTTTCCTTTCCATGAGATACACTATTGCAAGTTCTAAATCTCAACGATACCTGATTATATTATTAAAGCACAGTAGTTCAGAGAAAGCCTAAAACACGAGTAAAAGTATCTCTACTCCATACATATTATTTCTCTAGAAATAACTTATGTAATACATTTCATAGAGTTTTTCAATTTATCGTTATTATTTATGAATTTTGAGTTAATAGTATGAACTCTAAAGATCTCATTACCTTTATTCTGCTCTTTACCTTTGCCCTTCTGATGCTTTTATTCAATACAGCATTTCAAAGATATTTATTTCATTTTTATTTATATCTCTGTGTATGTGTGGAGGCCAAATAAGGACATGAGATCCCTTGGAATGGCTTGAAGTGAGTGGTGGGAACTAACTCTGTTTCTGTGAAAGAGCAGGAAGCGTTTCTAACAGCTGATCCATTCCTCCAGCCTACTCCTATATGTTAAGATTCAACAGATTTATATTTCATTCTCTAATCATAACTACATCTTCTCTGCTTTGCATGTATGTCAGTTATGGAGAATAGAAAGTTAGGACTACCTAAACTTTATTTACTGCAGAAACAAATGATTTTGAAATCTGTGCAATCAGACCTACGTGCAAATAGCAACATACTGTGTTACTACTATCCCTCGGCAGGTGCAGTGTATGCAGAAGTCCCTGAGATTGAGTAAGGAATACACTTAAGAAGTGTACATGTTAGTACATGGTTGAGGACAGGACAGACTCTAGGAAAAAAGACTGGGGGTGGGGGAGGATGGCTTATGCCCTCTGATGTCCCTGCACTGAGATCCCAGCATGGAGACGCTCCACAGTAAAAGGTAAAAAGTCTTTTAGGGGTTGTATAACTTTTTCCTTCACTTAGTCCTAGAGACACCAAGCCAGAAGGTAAGCAGAAGAGAGAAAATCTCCTTCTAGGAATGCTAGGATAGAGAAAGAATAGGAAGCGTCCAGTGTTCCTGAGGAACAGCTACAGTAGAACTAGGCAATCAAACTCAGACTTCATTTTAGATTAATTTAAATCACCTCATTCACCCAGATATTTAAGCTACTGTGTTGTGGTAGGCAGTGTGTCCACTTAATACCACATGCACATCCGCCACTTGGGCTTTCCCCTTGGTTGGTAGTCACTATTTCAAGGTCTCATTGCCTAGCTCCACTTATGCATGAGAGTGAAGGTGGCTCAGGTACACCCTGGTCACACGTCTTCAGAAAATGGAAGAGCTCCCTTTAGTTAGCCTTCACTATATGGAAGTGTACTTTAAGTTATGCTTTCAGTTATCTGATCAGCTGTTAGTCTTGAACAATTTCATTTGCTCTGGGTTCCTTTTCATTTTTTCAACAAAATTTTAATGAATCCTCCATTTCAAAATGTCTTGAGTTGAAGTCTGGTAGGTGTTTTTAGAGGAACAATGAGTCTGCACTCATAATCTTCTAGAGTCTCCTTGCTTTTTTTGTGAGATGCAGACATCTGTTGAGAGCAGAAGGGGTAGCCCATTGTCTTCTCTTCTTCACATGTTGCTGTTTCATACTGTCTTGAGAACTTCTTCTGCCCCCAGACCTGGGTGTCTCTCTCTTTGTGATTCCATTTCTCTTTCATGTACACTGCTTACCTCTAGTCCTCCAGCTCCCAAATGCTTCTACCATTCTTTACTACCTCTGACACCCAGGTAACACTTGGTATCTTTTAATTACACTCCCTTTGACATCAGTTGTGTGTTGTCATCCCATTAGATTTGGGATGATGAAAGAAAAAAATCCATGCACATGTATATGTACAGCCAACATACTTGCACAAAGAAATAATTACAATTGAATTCACAAAGGATGAACATATAAGAGTTAGAATATGCAAGGAGAAACACACATAAAACCATGCAGGTGTATTCACTTAAACATATACATGGATAAACACACACACACACACACATACATACACACACACACACACATAAAACAAACAAACAAGAAAGGAGCTCATACTCAGTATGTAACGTTAACTATATAGATCTATTTGATATGTAATTGTTGATTAATTCATTAATTTTGTAGTCCATATATATGAATATGCATATGTATACATTCATACACATACAGAGATGTGTGCTAAGACTTTCAAAGTATATTCATCACTCTCACATTTACATATAACTGGGAAAGTACAACTTGGAGTCTACATATTCAGTCATGAATTAGGCTAGCATGATATGGAAGGAGTGCCCTTTTACTGCCTTTCCTCTTCTCTATGTCATCGCTGAGCAAGATGAATCACATCACACATATGTCAGATTCCTCCACCCCCACGTCCAAGGTAAGTTCTGATCTGTCCTAGGTTTCCCCTGCGTTCATGCTTCCCCAGCTTGGGGACTTGTAATAGTATGCATGTAGTATTCCCTCAGTGACAAAAGTTTACTGCCATTAAGGCAGCATTCAGAAAAGAGAAAGGTTAGACATTGAGATCACATTGTTTTCCTACATAGCAGATGATATTCCTTAATGTGTGCTAGTAAATGGGGACATGAGCCCTGCTCATGGGCATGACACTTAGGTGTACAACCTTGACGTGAAGAGAACAGGATATACGATATATTCATGTGGTTTTTTCCCTGAGCCAGTGCAGGGTTGTTCTCCTAGGGATAGCCCCATACCTGCTTCTGTATAAGCAAAATGGAACTTTATTGCAAAGGAAGAGTCAATTAGATAAGGAAGAAAAGGGAATATCTGACTCTCCTTAAAAAGAAATCATGTGTTAGAGAAGTTCTAGAAGTGTGGTATTTCTGAAGGAAATTAGATGAAACTTAAATGACTCCTTGTTTTTTAAAGCCTCCGCTGCTTCCATAGAATTCTGCAGCTCTGGTATCCAAATGAAAGGAAAGTGATGTCACTGACACAAGGTAAACACACCAGAAGAGGCGGGGCTGCTGAGCCTATGTGTTTTCCATTTCCCACCCCATGGTTTCCACCCAGTTTTCTAAACTAAATTACAATTTTCAGGTAGTGACAGCTCCTTCAATTTAAAAAAAAAACAACTTCACTATAATTTATATATACAAGGAGATATTTTGTAATTGTATAGATGCAATAAGCTCTTGAATCATAACTTTAAAAGCTTATATATAAATGGACATCATACATGAATCATGAAACATTGACAGGTGTTTATAATTGTTTGTATACAACGGTGACATACACACATTACATATTCACTGCGCATGCTGCGTTGGTTTCCTGGTGCACATGGTGTCCCTTGTTTATGGAAATGATGATTCCATTTTTTACTTTTGCTATTATCTTTGTCGGCAAAAGAAGTGAGCCATGTGGCAATTGAATATGTTAGGAATATTTTGCCTGAACCTACGAGGTTGGCAGGAGATGGAGCCAAAGCTTTGAAACTCACCAAGAATGAAAAGTTAGGCTGGCAGCAACCCCACAGCCTCACAGCACTGCACAGGTAAGAATAGCTATGACACTGGTTCCAGGCACAGAGCAAGTCCTTGGTGAATGTATCTTTTGTAAAAAATGGACAGGATAGTAGAGAGAGAGTGTGTGGTGTGTGGGCTGTGAGTCAACATTGGGCAGGTTCTGTTTTGGGGGTTCTACAGAATACCCAAGTGCAGATACATTGAAACAGTGATAGAAGCTTGAAAATGTAGGTGAGTTCTGTACTGATGGGAGCTCAAATCAGAGCCCCTGGGAAAGTTAAAAGAAAGGGGGCAAACAGAAATCTAGGAAACACTCGCTACACGAATTCTGGAGAGCAAGGAAATAAGGAATCCACCTGCTTTTCCATGTAAGCAGAACCACAAGCAAGGGAAAGCTTTGGCCATTGCCCATCTTTCCTTCCATGGGTGGTAGATGGTTAAGGAAACATCACTGTAGGTCATGGAACTTGGGAACCTGTAGAATTGTAAATGATTTAGATAAGTGCCCAAGAATGTATGCAAACACCAGACAAGATGTCTCAAGAGTATGCAAGGGGCAGTGTACAGGACAGGACCAAAAGTGACAAGCAAGGGAGTGAACAAATGAGATTCCCTCTGGTAGACAGACATCCAGATAGTTATAGAGTATGCAGAAGAGACTTGGTTCAGAAGAAAGACCTTTGCCTCACAATTTGTAAAGGAAAACCTTCTTGGTTTTTGTGTACATTAAAGAAAATTAAGGATATGATCAGGAACATTTAAATTGTATGGAATTATTTTTCTTTTTGTGAATCATTTGGCACTATATGGCAATCATCATATATATATGTATATATATATATATATATGTTATACATTTACATGTACAAAACATCTCTGTATGTTTTCCTTTTATTCAGAAAATCTCAATGGAGAATAAAACAGACAAAATCTAGCTGGGCAACAGATTGTCTATTTTCTCAATTTATTTCTGTAGTCTTTGTTAACTTCGCTGTTACTTACATTCTATTACAGTCTTTGAAAATATGACCGTGTCTGGTTTTAATTAAAATTGGTTCATCAGGTGCACAGCATGGATGTAAAAGTAATAGGGTCATTTTTCATCCTGGACTTGCTTAAACATGTGGTTGGTTTTTGTCCTTAATTGTCTACCAGGGTTTGCTGCAGTTACCTTATTATCTGTGTTTTTCTTTTTCATCCGAAATTGCTAGCAGACTCACTATATAGACAGTAGAATTTTCTTCCTGTGTAATCCCTACTACTGCATCTTGATGTCAAAGACTTCAAGGCATCCCTTGAATGTGTTAACATATTCCTGATATTCCTGATATTTAATATAGTTAAATATCTTTTAGTTATTTTACTTAATTAAAATATATGTTAAACATGGGGATGGCATTGTCGATAGTGGCTTGAAAGAGTCAAGGTCCTTAAAATATATGATGATTTTTTTCCATGTCTCATTAAAATGTTCCTTAGCCACTACCACCAAATCATGGAGAAACCAGAGGACATTCACTGAGGATATCTCCTAGAGATCCAAATGTACTGATGGTTGCAATCTTACTAGCCAGTCAATGTGCAGAAGCAGTCTTTATGTGATACATTTAGTTTTGTTCACATTGTCAATCCAGACCATTAGCTTCTTGTCCTCCAAAGCTCCTACATCCTGCTCAGGACTCTGGTGCTCCCTGTGGCTGAGATGACCAGTGTTTGTTCCCAGTAGATGCTGTTCCTCAGCAGTTCTTGCCAAAAGGATCCATTTTCAGGACTTTGTAACTACCCCTTAACCCCAGCACACACACTCTAATTACTGCTTGGCTTATGTTTCCCTCACTTGTCCCTTGTTCTTCCTTCTGTGCCTTCCCTAGTTAGACAAAAGGGGTTCCCTCCTATGTTGTTACTGGGTCAGGTCCCACCATGGTTTCTCTGTGTTCCCTATGAGATTCTTCTGCCTTTTGGGCTTCCTCTTCCATGTGTATCTTCTATTTTCACTAACTCCTACCTATAACCAGTACCTATCAACTCTGGTGAAAAAGGGTAGCATATATAACGAGCATCTTTGATCTGACACCAACTTATTTCCACCTGGATATCTTTGACTCTGTTTCATTTTCAGGATAAGCCATTTTCTTCCTGATATTGTTGACATTACTGCTTGGAAATGTGGCTCTCACATCCTTTTGAGCACTAAACACATTAGGAGCTTATTCATATCCATGGTTGGATCCACTTAGTGGGACTAAGTTGGATCCACTTAGTCTTCTGGGTATAAAACTTAGTAATTTGTATTATATTATCACCACAGTCCCTCAGGACATATGTTATGTAATAATTCTTCCCTTTTGATGTCTCCTTTCTCTACAAGATTAATTTTTGCACTTGGGACAAGGTTCAACATTCTGTATGTATTGTACGATGATCACATGAATTTTAGAAGGAATGTGGTTTTTGCAACCCCATAGGAAGAAGAACAATATCAACCAACCAGATCTCCCCAAAGCTCCCAGGGACTAAACCACCAACCACAGAGTACACATGGAAGGACCAATGTCTCTAGCTGCACATGTAGCAGAGGATTGCCTTATGTGACTTCAGTGGGAGGGGAGCCACTTGGTCCTATGGAGGCTCGATGACCCAGCATAGGGGAATGCTAGGATGATGAAGAGGCATTGGTTGTTTGTTTGAGGGAGCCCCCTCATAGAAGCAGGTTTCAAGGAGGAGGGGATGGGGTTTGTGGAGGGGAAACTGAGAAAGGCGATAACATTTGAAATGTAAATAAGTAAAATAACAATAAAAGAAAATGTAGTTTCTTTGGTTTTAGAAAGTTATTCCACAATTTGAGAAGTTAAGAAAGTTCTACCTGTAGTGCAATTTTATTTTTACATAAATTAAGATTAATGGTTAGCGTATAGTTGGGAAAGTATTGGTTGAAGAGTTTGAGAAGAAAGGAAGCTCAAGAAATTTCATGGCTTTAATGGGAAAGTGTTAGTTTTATTAGTATGTAGAAAAAAAAACAAAAAGTAATTTGATAAGAGACTCCTAAGAAGCTCTTTTTGTTGTCTGTTTTTAGAGGTAGACATTCAGAAAGAATCTGTTGTATTTTGGGTTGGCTCAAATTAATATACTCCTAGAACTTTATAATTGTGCACTGTGTTCAATTACTTTTTTGGTAATACAGAAATTAGGTTATTTGGGACCATGGATTTTTATAGGAAGAAAGGAATTCAATGGACTTGAAGTGACCCTGTTTCTCATATTAACATAGACTGCTGCGTGTAAACTCAATATCTGAAGTATTGCACCTGCAGATCTGTGCTCAGCATGGCTCCTGTGCACATCTGTGTATAGTGTCCTGGCTTCTGACTCAAATGGAAACCAATATGCCCTAGAATCTTCAGTAGATGATTAAGTAGGCACCTCCCAGAGGCCTACTTTGTCATCTAATGAACACCTTTTAAAACACATTATTTTGCTTGAATTAAAATGTTTACTTGGGATATTATCTTCAGCTCAAGCTAAAAATTAAGCATAATTTCTTCCTCTGGTGATTTGTTAATCTTGTAAGCCTGGATAAATTCTTTTAACCACGTTGTCTTTGTAAGTGAATAAGTCACATCTGGTCACAGTGACATGACAGCTTCATGTTCATTGCACCCATGGGTAGTGTTTGCTTTTAGAACATTGTTAAAAGCATATGTAGTATGATTCTGATGCACACTTCAATAGCAGACTAACAGAAATCCTCTGTCTAATTTCTGGTTGGTTCTCAAGAGACACAAACATATGTGGAAAAGAGTACCTTCCAAAACATAGAAAAACAAGCCTTCTAATGAATGTAAGTCAGCATCCTGGGGCACTCATCTAAGTATTTTGTTCTTGCCCCATCCATGGTAAATTACTACATCAGAGACACATGATTAGAATAGAAACAGTGTCAGTTTTAAGTAAGGAAAAGCTCTCCTGAAAATGGTCTTGTGAGATGAGGGAATACCCCAAATGTATTGGGTTACAAAACACATGATTCTTTACAGGTAATTTACATATAGCACCTCCCTGTCCCACATCTGCATTATTATACTGCAAAATGCCAGTTTTTCTTGTGCATAGGTCAACCATATACAGGTCTAGTTGGAAGGAAGGTAAAAGGAACTGAAGCAAAAGGGGTAGAGAAGGCTCTGTAGTAGTCTTTGAATTTGACTTGCACCACTGTCAGTCTAACAGGTACTTGAGGAATACTCAACCGGTGTGAAATGTGTTAGAGACTGCATGAAGTAACAGACTTGAGATCCAATGTCTAAAACTCTCTTGGATCTTTCACAGAATGTGCAAAATCCTATTTTATACCTCACATATCTTCATTGATTCATCTCAATTCTCTGCATTGATTGATTGTTTGATTGATTATTTTTAACAGGATCTCTTTGCTAAGGAAACTAGGTAATATAGAAAGGGTCAAAAACAAGCTAAGAAGAAAGGGTGAGGTGAAACTGGAGGACAGTTAACTAAACCACACCTTGTTTGAAAATGCTATTATGATGCCTATACTTTTTGTGCTAATTAAAAACAAATAATACTGAAATTTCAGGCTCTCTGGATATTTCAAAGGCTCAAAATCTTGAGATCCTGGATGAAACAGAACTTGAGAGACTGGTTCCACAACTGGATGTAATGCATTGTGTTGGTTGTGTCACAGTAGCATAACCATTGTTGAAATTTGCAGGCAGAAGGGAAACACCTTCAGATGCTTAGAAAGGTTTTGAGCAAAAGACTAGAGAAGCTTTAGTGGGAAGTTAAATCTATGTTGAAAACTCAACAAGAAGATTGGCAAAGTGGCCCTAATTAATTGCTGGGTTTCAAGAGACTTTATCTGTCCTGTATAGCAACCTTTGAAAAATGGGCTAAAAAAAAATCAGTGAAATCTACTTACTAGAATTCAATGAACGGAATTAAATTAGGCTTCTGGTCTTTAGAATTCAATGTAGGTAAATAGTGTTTAAGGGAAAAACAAGTTCTACAAGAAAAAATTTGAAAACCTAAAGATTTATGGATGTTTTCCAAATTTCTGGTGGATATTCCTAATGTGCAAATTAGTTCACTTTAAATAATTATTAATTAACTTATTTATTTATTATGTACTTACTTGGCAGAAAGCATGGACAGCTCAAAGTTTCTTAATAGTTCTTTTCGCCCTCCAAATACCTTCTATGAACACAGAAAATTAATATATTAAAATTTCCTAAAGTCCTGCCCTCCCTGAAATAAACTCTGTGTTTCTGTTCAAATTTTAAGAGAGTGAGGAAGAAGAATTGAGGAGAACAACATCTTTGCTCTTCAGAGCTGTTTTGCTGTCTCCATACAGACAGAACCCACACTTCAGAGCACTGTCTTAGCTTTTGGTGTGTCATTACAGTATATCCAAATCTCAGTTCGTTTTGTTGTTGTTGTTGCTGTCGTTGTTGTTGTTGTTATTGAGAGTGATTCTTCGTGTTTTTATCTTCCTCTTAAGAAGTCTTGATTCTGGGAAGTTCTGTTCTCTCGCTCATTTCTTCAGTATTTTTTCCATCCTCACCTCATTGAATTCTTGTGAATTCTGAATGAAATTAAAATATTTAGAGTTTAAAAGAAAGAAATGCAATGTCAAGGACTTCTTTGAAGAAACATTTGGTAAGAATTTGTTTTGGTTCCAGGGTGCCAGAATCAATCGGGGTAACCTTAGCTGTGACTCACAGCATTGAGAATATAGAACCTTGAAGAGGCCACCTCCTGTAGCCAAGGAGAAACCCCACTGGAGTAACAGGGACACCAACTCACCCACAAAACTTTCAACCCAAAGTTTATCCTGTCTACAAGAAATGAAGGGACAGGAGATGGAACAGAGACGGAGGAAATCGCCAACCAATAACCAGCCTAACTTGAGATCCATTCCAGGGGCAAACACCAATCTCTGACACTATTAATGATACTCTGTTTTGATTGCAGACAGGAGTCGAACATGTCTGTTCTCTAAGAGGCTCCACCCAACAGCTGACTCAGATGAATGCACACACGCAGAGCCAAACAGTAGATAGAGATTGAGGACTTTTATGGATAAAACCAGTTCATGCCCTTTCAGAAAAGGAATCTCATGCCATTGCTTTCCTGCTCATTACTGTGCTGAAGTAGTAGTGTGTATCAATGGGAAACCACAGAATTTTGCAAACTTAGTGCTTCTTAGTCCTTTTGTTTCTCCTCTGTAGCTTCTGTCTCCTCTGATATATGATCCTGGAGTACTCTGATGGGCTCTGTAATGCTGTACTTAGACTGACTTTACTACTGTAATAAGGGCCCACAGACTGGATTATTCACAGATGACAGAGGTTTCTTGTTCATACCTTTGTCAGTGAAATTCAACTGTCAAGATGAAGGCTGGTGAGAGCCTGTTCTTGTCTTTTTACCATGTTAGTAATGACTCAGGCAAACATTACTATTGGCCAATTTAATGAGGGCATAATCACTTCTCAAGGCACATATTGCAAACTTTATCTTGGGGAATTAAGTCCTTAGGAAATTGGTGTTAATACAAATAATACAGTTCACAGCTTTAACAATCCTAGTAAGGACATGAGACTGTTTCCCTCAACATCCAGCCTGTTTTCTGCTCAGCAGTTTGGTATGCTCTCTTCATCAACTAGTGTCTCTTTTCTGCTACAATGATCATTTGATAATTACTGTAGGTAATAATCATGGACACTGCGTGTTTTGAAATGTGTACATAGAAGAAAGTAGGGCCATGAGAGCCCATATGATTTCAGAGCAGAGACCAGCACCTCAATGTTGCCGTGTGGTCAGCAGATGATGAGTTGGTAATAGTAAAACACTAGCTCTCAGACAAGAGAGAATGCTGCCAGAGCTACCAGGACACATGGTTGTAGAGGACCATCATCCAGGTCTTTTATGACATTGATTACTGTGTCTCCTTGATGTAGATTCAGGAGACTCCTTTTTTTCAACAAAATCTTTCTCAACCTCTCTTCCCTAGAGATCAGGGGTCTTCAGTATGAATGTGAGAGTTTGAAATCCAATTTTGCATTTGGGTTCTGCTTGTTTAGAGTCATAGATTTTTCTTTAGCTTTTCTTTAAAATGCATTTGGGAGGTACATTTTTTTTCTATTTGAGTTGACATGATGTCTCCTGTGTTCATGTGCACAGAAGAGTAATGTGTGAATGGAGAGGGAAGAAGAGTGTGGAACAACCTGCCCTATACTGTTGGAATCTGCTAAGGCTGCCATGACAAGAATTACAATCTCAATGCCTTAAAACAACATAAAATGTTGTACCAGAATCCTGGAGTTCAGAGTCGGAAATCTTGTGGGTACCACTGCCATAATTTCAGAAACCTTTTGAGTCCCTTTCTTTTTAAGTGCTGACAGCCATCCAAAATAGGTTACACTTTAACTTCAGAACTTCTAAAGAATAGAGTAGTCTCCCTATTTGTAAGGTGCCTTTCATGGTTTCAGTAACCTGAGGTCAATTGTGACCTGAAGTTATTTGTCCACTCTGTATGTACTACACATTTGTCATTAGCAGTAACTGCCTTGATTATCAGATAGACGGTCATATACTGTACTTCTTACAGTGAACCAACTCACTCCTTTATTTTACTAATAATAGGCCCCAAAGAAAAATAATGGTATTGGCAACTGTAGTACTTTCTCTGTTCATATTATTTTTATTTATTATCATTGTTCTTTATCTAATGTATAATATAAAATACCTTTAACATAGGCATTGTGTATGCAAAATTCAGTAAAATCCAGTATCGGTCATCCACTTGGACTCTTGTAGATGAAGGCTTACTTACTTAGTAACCACTAATTCCCGTTTGGTAGCACAAACTGAGTCTCCATAGAAGGAAGGGGTACCACAGTGGACAGGAGATGCTTCGCAAACTCTATGTCATCCTTCAAAGAATTTGTGTGAATGAATGATGTTACCAGGCTTTAGGGCCACATCTAAGTACACAAGTTGGGGATTTGAATGCCACTGTGTTTATCAGGCATTTAACATGTATGACGCCTTGGAGTCAGACCCAGAAACCACTGCTTAAAAGCACTTTCTTATTTCAGGTATTTCTCAGCATGTTAGTCTACAAAGTTTTGAATGGTGTGGGCAAAACACTTGCACCCTGGTGGACAAAATTTAAATAAGCATTTTAAATCTTCATTCTTGGTATCTATATCCTTTCCAGTGACTTCCCATTGGCATATTCTAAAACTGAACAAGATGAAATACCACTCCCCATGCCTTCTGAGTTAATCAGAAGGGTGATTAATTTGCCAATGAAGACGAATTTGTCAGATTTAGGCAAGTGTTTGGAGAAGCAGGGTGAAAGAATAAAAAATGCTAAACATGGAAAATGAACTGAGGCGGTGTTCTTGAGCTCAGACATGAGCCTGTGGGAGCTGGCATCAGCAAGAAAGTTAATGGGGATGTAGATCCAGCCTGAGCAAATCAATTAGATCACAATCTGAATACATTCCAAAAGAATCCTTGAATGAAATAAATTCTACCAGGGACTGGCATCTGTTTCCAACTGGTTACACTTGGAAAAGGACATAGTCAACTCATTAACACCTAACCCACAGAAGCCAGGAGAGAATTAATCCATTGTTTTATCTGCTAAGCTTGTGACCATTTGCTTCTCATCAGAAGACTATATTCACTGAACTAGAAAGATAATGGCAATCACATATTAAGGAATCCAAGGTGTTACCCCTTTCTTACTTTACCACATCTGACTGATAAGCTATGATTTCCAAGACATATTTTGACTCCCATGTCCCCGTTTGAGACTTGGAAAGATTAGTAAATAATTTGTAAGTCTGAACTGTCAGAATGATATTCTAATCCTCAAGGCCACCACACATGGTTGTGCCCAATTGAATGTGGTACTCTGCCCATTGGATAGCATTAGGCTCATTCCTTCCTTCTTGAGCTGTTTCTCTGACGAATAGTTTCAGCTAATTGTTGTGAGGTCAAGGAGAGCTTTGATATTTTGCAGTTTATCATGCATAAAAAATTCATTTAAGCTACTAATCTACATGTGTCCACAAAATATTAACCCTCAAATCATTGGCTTCCCACATATAAAACATTAAATACAGGTATTGAGTATGTTTAAAATTTCATAATTTGTCTCCACCTTACACTTAACTATATAATTATTCTCTTATAAAAAGAACAGTTCACAGTGAATTATCACACATTATTAGAAATCCCTAAAAATGTTTATGGGTGATTTTTTTTTACAGAGTCTTACAGAGTTTAATGTAATCTGGTCCTCATCTAAGCTTAGGATCCTCTCCCAAGATTATTCAAGTTATGACAGTACTCAATTATTTGCTATTATAGAACTGTATTTAAAAATAAATATAAGTAAATGAAACAGAAAAGTAACATGGTCTCTCACTGCAGTAAATGTGAGAAGCTTGAAATTCTTCAAAATGTATCAGTCTGGGATAGAGTCCAAGTTTATTTTTGCCTAGCTGATAAATCCTGTTTGTTTATTTCTATGTACTTCTGTTCCTTCTCTCACACTAAAAAGTGCTATGGAGATGGGAGACGTTAATCTGTTCCATGAGTCCCTTTCATTGGCTGGGTGGGGCTTAGTTTCTCAGGTCCTAGAACACAGGTAGTTCTATACTAGGATTTGTCCTATTTGAAAATGTAATGTTTCAGATGCAAACTCTCATGTCCAAATTACATACTTGAACTTCAAGATAAAGGTGATTACAATTAATTCGTGGCAAAGCCTAATGGTGTACTACATCGACAAAAGAACCCATTCAGTGCTTCACATCTTGTTAGTGTTAATGAATGCTCTCAAGAAAAGCAGCCTCTTGGATGGTGTGCACACTTAAGACTGATTTCTCCAAAAGGGCTTTGCACTTCTTAAAAGATTTCCAGAAACGAGCTATATTCTCCATTCTTTGATATGGGTAATTGGCCATTAGCTGATGATCTCCCTTGCTGTTATTTCATAGACAATGGAAGTTTTTAACACTGTAAAAGTTCAAACTGCCACAATTATATGTGAACAGTGAAGCCAGGGTCTTACACAAAGAAATATGGTTGGAAATAGTCTCTCTTTTATACTATATATCTGAGTTGTTACACGAGAAAAACATCCTTAGATAAAATTCAATTCCTTTAACTGCTTATATAGTGTGTGCACTTCATTATTGTGGCTACAACCTTGAAAACCACAGCAATGCTAACCAACAAAATCCAGTCATTCCAAGGCTAAAGTAACATCTAACACAAATATACCTAAAGCCTAATTTTCTCTGAATACTTTAAGCTTGCAACATTTCATGCACATTTTATTATTTCTTACTTTTTATAAGCAATAGAAAATATCAGAATAAAACTATGTATATGAGGAACAATTTGATGCATGCATGCTCGTGAACATTCTTATAGCAAATAATGAAATATTACAATAACTAAGTAGGAACAACAATTTTTGTTCTATTTTGGTCTACTTTTTTCAAATTTTTTTTTAATGTTTTATATAGGAATTTTAGTGTGTTTACACACTTCTTTATTGCAATGAATTTAAGTAAAGGATTTTTGAAAGGCTATCCCAGAGCCTGTATGTACCACTTGGTAGAACACTTATTTGCCAGCAAGCATGGTGTGTGGATTTAGTTGCCTGCTTTGTGACGTAATAAGGTAATATTTTTTATCTTTATTAACTTGAGTATTTCTTATTTACATTTCGTTTGTTATTCCCCTTCCCAGTTTCCAGGCCAACATCCCCCTAACCCCTCCCCCTCCGCTTCTATATGGGTGTTCCCCTCCCCATCCTCCCCCCATTACCGCCCTCCCCCCAACAATCATGTTCACTGGGGGTTCAGTCTTGGCAGGACCAAGGGCTTCCCCTTCCATTGGTGCTCTTACTAGGCTATTCATTGCTTAAGGTAAAATTTAAAAGACAGAATAGTTCAATGGAGAGGGGTTCTGCCTACAAGTCATCATGCTACCAACCCATCCTTAACTAGGTATTGGAAAAAGATGAATGAAGTTAGGAAGACACTGTGGAGTGAATCCACAGGAAGCAGTTAGTCATGGTCATGAAGGTAAACAATGTAAAATTAAATTCTTTTATTTATCCAAAATAGTCACTAATATGGATGGCTGAGGAGAGTCTCAGAGGCTCAAGTCATCTACATGAATTGTTTAAGAACAAGCCATCTACAAGAATTGTTTTAAGAACATAAGAATTTATTTTTAAGTTAATTGTAAACTAATATAAAAAGCAACAGTTTCCATTGTAACATTCTCATACATATGCCATTATACTTGCTTATTCATCCCTCACTTTCTCTCTCTTCCCAGTCTTCCCTCTCCTCCAAGACTGTTCTTTCATTTTTTTTTCAGGACCTAAGAACTATTAAAAAGGAGCTGAGTCATGAATCCATTCTGTCTCAGGGCAAACAGAACCTATGGTGAAATTGTTTTAGGATGCTAGGTACTTACAACTAGGGTCGCTTTTTTCAGTGCCCTGATACTAGTACAACATGTTCTATAGGAACATATACCATTGGATTTTCAACGATAATTTTGGAGAATTTATTTTTTAAGAAATCAGGCCCAGAGAGATGGTTCAGCAGATACATACTTACCTACAGAATTTGATCCCCAAGACCTTATATAGTAGAAGAAAAGAAGCAACTCCAAGTTGTTCACAAATCTCTACACATGCATAGCACCACCCATAAAATGCTAATCATTAAAACTACTAAACAAAATCAAAATTGGTCTATCACCTTTTTGTCTAGCTATACAAAGATCATCATAATTATTAATTAGGATACTTAATTAGTCTAATGTCAAAGAGTAGATGCTTCTACAGATGCTAAAATTGAATATTGATTTATTTTCTCTCATCTAGAGACTGAGTATAAATGTTATATTAATTACATAACAACAACAACAAGTCCTAACAAAACATTGCAACCCGGATTTACTTTGCTAGCAGTTCAAAGGATTGGTGCATTTTGATTGGTATTAATTGTGTTTAGCACACCATTGTGCTATTATTCAATTGGTTTCATATTACCAAGTGGACCACATATAGAAAGAACTACAGTTTGGAATCAGGGCACTGTGTGTTTCTGAAGTCTGGCTGTCTGGGGAAGTTTTATAGTACCCTCATTTGAGATAAACGTAAGGGATGAGCGAGCATAGCCTCAAACTAGTAGACGGTCTTCATTCTAGGTAGCAAGAAAGAACAACATCACATTTAAGCCCAACTTAGACTTAAAATGTCGAGACATATGTTTATTTACCAAATCGAGCACTCCGTTGATATAAACAATAATGTGGATACAGTGATGGTCCCTTTATAGTCTTAAAATGATACAGTGTTATTCACAAACAAAAAAAGATGAAGAAAGATGAAATGAGAATGGGTGAGGAAAATTGTAATATCTGCGGTTTGTGGCAGGGTTGTTATACAAACAAGGACTATCAGGAGGGCCTTTCTAGATAATGATTTTCACAGTAGAAAATGTCTGTTTTATGAGCATAGATATAAGAGCAGATGCTGCTGTTATCTGTGTACTATTATTACCAGGTTGTAGAATCATTCGTTGCCAAACAACATTTTTCTTTAACTGGGTTTTAATTGTCACCAGCGGTAAGCACTGGACCCTTCCCTTGTCATAGAATGCTTAAGACAAAGTCATTCTGTGTGCAACCAGGTCAAAGGTTAGGGCTTAATAGGCCTTTCAAACCAGGCGGAGAAATAAGCTGCATGGAATGTGTGAGGTAGGAGGTGTGACGTCTGTTGGGGAGCAGCCCTTGGGAAAGACCTGTTCATTGAGACTCCCATATGTTCTAGGCCATCATTGATAGCAAACATTGTTAGTCTCCATCATTTCTCCCAGCGGTGTGATAAGGCCATCATTGTTCTAATTTCCATACAGAGAATACACCATAGAGAGGATAAATCTTTGCTTAACATTGTATAGCTGGGACCTAATTCTACCTTTTATCAGGGACAAAGAGTAGTGGGATGAGGTTGACTTTCCACAAGCTCTGTCCTTGATAGTCAGTGAGCCTCATTATCTAACTATGATGATAAGAATAACTTCAAGTTCTAAATGCAAACTCATCCATTTTGGTATATAACTTCCAAACAGAAACAGACATGACACTGAAAGCCTACAGTAGCCAGTAAATTCACCTGACTAGTAACCAGACACTACATCATGCTTCTTTATCTGCAGAACTTATTTATTTATTTATTTATTTATTTATTTATTTATTTATTATTTTCAATACATCCAAACTACAGTTTCCCCTCCCTCCACTCCTCCCAGCACCTTCCCTCACCAGGTCCAGTCTTCCTCCGTTTCTCTTCTGAAATGAACAGGACTCCTGGGGATATCCACTGAACGCAGCATGACAAAAGACAATAAAACTAGCTATAAAACCTCATAACAAGCCTGGGTGAGGCAATCCAGCAAAGAAAAGAATTCCAAGAGCATCCAAAAGAGTCAGAAACATCAGTACTCCCCCTGCTTGAGTCCCACCAAAAGCACCAAACCAACAGCCATAACGTATATGCAGAGGACCTACCACACACCCATGCAGCCTGTGTGATTGCCAGTTCAGTCTCTGTGAGCATTTATGAGCTCCATTTAGTTAATATCTTTAGGCCATGCTCTCCTGACATCCTCAGACTCCTCTGGCTCCAACAATTCCTCCTCTCTCTCTTCTGTAGGACTACCTGTGCTCCAACCAGAAATGCTTAGTGAAGATTTCAACTTGGGACTTTCTCTGTGCCCAATGCTTGGCTGTGGGTCTTCGCATCTGCTCCCATCAGGTGCTGGTGGAAGGCCTCACAGAGCACAGGCTTACTGTTGACTGTACCACACGTGTTTTGTTAGAGTTTTGTAGCTAAAATGAAGACTGAAAGTCTCTTATATGTAAGGACATATGAAGCTTCTGTCTTTCAAAGATTTCTACTTTATTCACTGATTTTATTTTATGGTTCATTCCAGGGAACCAAAGGGACTTCTGTATACCCGCAAGGGATAAAGGTTCCATTGAGGCACATCTTTTGACATTCATATCTTTTATCATGACACATGCTTACAACTGGCAAGTGGAAGGGTCAGAAAGCTTGTAGTAGTATTCCTAGCTTAGCTTGCTGAGAACATGAAATAAAGACAGGGGTGAAAATTACAGTCGAGTCAGAACAGAAGACAAAAAGGAAAGTAACATAAAATAACCTTTGCAATTATAATGAATAAATGGATCAATATGAAAATGTCCAATGCCTTTACAAATTACATGGACATTTTCATATGTGAATTGGGTTGAGTTATATCCAACTTGTTTTAGACCTGCCAAATGCTTTCAGATGTCACAACATGTGAAAGAAAATAAAAGTCATACATCACATTTGATAGAAGGAACAACGAAGTACAAAGAGTAGCCATAGCAAAAACTAAAGGAAAGAAGAACAAGTAACATAAAGGCTGAAAGAACGAAGACATTGGATTAGAGATGAAAGACCCACACTTGGGAAGGCTATGGTCTGAGAGTATTTCAGGCATTGGGAGTATTGGAAGTGATCATATCCATAGTTTTGAGGAAATGATAACCATTATTCTATGGGATGAACATAAATTAATATTTGCTTAGTATCCTCATATTAGAGAAGATCTGAGTGCTGAAGAGAGAAACTAATTACTTACTTACTTCAACAGCAGTAATCGGTAGAAGATATGGGTATGACTCACACACCTTGACCCCAACCACTGGCCCCATACCACACAGTGCCTTACAGAGACTAGCTAGCTTCATAGACTACATCGACCATTTTCACATTTCTTCTTCCCAAGATTTGGTGGGCTCCTGACAGGGTTGATAGGGAGTTACTCAGTGCTCTAGTTTCGATGCAGCCCACAGTCTTTGAATTTGAGCTACAATTTGATCAGTTTGTGTCTGTCCATCCTCTTCTCTTTCTTGTTTGTGGCCTTGGGTTTGCTTGTAGTATTTACAAATGCCATAAGTCAGGATAGTCTCTCTCTCTCTCTCTCTCTCTCTCTCTCTCTCTCTCTCTCTCTCTCTCTCTCTCTCTCTGTTTTGTAAACTCATAGATTTATCCCATCCTTTTTGGTCAGTGAAATGCGAATTAAATGTTTCTGCAGCTGTTTCTAGGTTACCAAATTTTCCGCTATACGGAAAAGCAGACTCCCTCCTTTCTAATCTTCTTTCTCTTTTCCAGCAGAGACATGAGCTGGAAACACAGAAATACTGACCACCATACCCCAGAGCTCCATTTCTCCAGTCAGCTCTAGAACTATATATAAAACATCTAAAATCCTCAGAGCTAGAGGAGAAGGAAATTAGTAATTCATTAGTTGTAACACAGGAAAATGCCTTTTGAAAGGGACATATAATTTGCCTTGTGGTATACTGGTATTTCATAACAGAATTTTGGCAGAATACAGAATTTCCCAGCTTTGGCACCAGTCTCATCTCATCTTAGCAAACAAATAAAACTGTCCGAAGAACAATACTTTAGTTTTGTGGATTAAGGTTAGCAATTCCTTCTCATGGAGTCCCTATGAGTGCTGAGTCGAGACTGTGGAGGGCATGAAGGAGAAAATTCAGGCAAGGGCAATGCAGCTCCATACATCAAAATCCAAGGCTTTCTTCTGTATGAGTTTCTTGGTCTAGGACGTGTAGATCACAGCAGCATCAGTTCCATCATTTTGGTCTTTATTCAGGACACTGGACACTGATGTAATGTGCGTAATCCCATCTCAATGATGGCCTGCCACCTCGCAATTTTAAATTATCATCTCCTGTCTCTCACTTGCGGTTGTAGAGTCCTTCCCTCTCATTAATGCCTATAATCACAAATACCTGCCCTGGTTTCTTCAGGGCTATCCTTCTTTCATTTAATCAACTATAATGGGAAATCAGAGATGCTAAAATTGGGTTTTGAAAGGGCAGAGTGGAAAGCTTTTATCCCACCTCTTCAAGAATACTTTAATTGTGCTGCCTGGTGTTGCCTAATCATCTCTGTGGTGACAGTTAGCTAACAAGTACTTTTGTGATCTTTAAAGCTATTTTTTAAGACCCGTGGACAGAAACTGGATAATTGTCCAACCTACGTAATCAGTATTACAATTGATGCAGAGACAAAACATAGAATTATAAGACATGGGGTTACTGGGGAGTAGTTTTACCTGGGGCCAGTACATAAGCAGAAGTTATAGACAGACACTCATGTCTCAGTAAACAAAATTGCAGCTCTTTTAGTATCAGACACTATTCAATTGCTCATCTTTTAAGATTGAATATATATAAAATTTTCCCATATGTCATTTGATTCTCATTACAAACAGCTGAGGTAGATATCAATAATGAGCAATTGATATGAATAACAGATAAAGAAAACATGTCAGTCTGTTTTGAAGGACTCAACTTCTTCATGCTGGATTGGAGTAGCACCTTTCCTGACCCACTTGGGTGGATATAACGAGATACTCAGTTAGAGGCCTAAACAGATCTGAAGCTGCGAAGTTTGAAGGTGTATGGAATGTTATATGCTGCTCCATTCCTGGCTTCTAGAAAGTATCTTGTTTATGTGCTCAGCAGATGAGAGGAAAGAACACCCCATCAGAATGAATCCCATCAAGTCTTTACGATTCAATTACTTCCCAAAGGTCCCACCTGCCAGTACCATAATGAAATGGAGGAGATTTCAACAATGGAACTTCCAGGAAATGTAAACACTCATTTCACCACTGTGTTTGAAATTTTAGATTTCCAATCTATACATTTTTTCACCTAGTTGAGAGACTCAGAAGACAACAATATTCCTTCCATTTTTATCTTCATTGAAAAATTTTGACTTTACATTTCAAGTGATTGTTTTGGCCAATAACTACACAGGAAGGCACCAAGGATCAACTGAGAAGGAACTGGCAAAGATAGCCAGCTAGGTTATCCTATTTAGGTACCGTGGGTGCAATCATAAGCTGTGTAAAAAACTGCAGTGTTTTATATAAGAATCATGTTTTTGTTCACAAAGAAAATATTGTGGCTCTTTTCATGTTGGAAATGAAATGGCTATGTTAGACAGTTGTCTAACATCACTGTGACAAAGTACTGGAGAGGACCAAGGCCAAAGGAGCAAAAGGTTTGTTCTGACTCACTTTTTCAGAGATCCTAGCTATTGGCACTAGGTTTTGTTTGGGTTGTGCCACATAGTATATTGTAAGGAAAACATATGGCTAAAGAAAGCTTTTATTGGCAGAAAAGAAAGAAAAGGCCTGGGATCCAAGGGTCCCTCTCAAGGGCCTGGCTCCAAGGCCTTCACTTCCTATAACTAACATGCTTTCTCATTAAAGGCTCCATTGCATTCCAATAATCACATAGACAAGGGGCCAAGACTTCAGCACAAGCCAATAGATGATATTTCAAACCAAATACTAGAACTAGCCATTCTGTTTTATTTTTTATAAAGAAAAATTAGCAAAGACAAATCACAGTTGGTGTTTTTTTATTAACAACTATTTTTCATTGTCATGCTAGAAATCAATAAGAAACCTATGAAAACAGTATAGTGTTCAAAACATTTACTTCCTGTGTTTTGTGAAGACCAGGCTGAGCTGTTTCAGCTCTAGAAACCAACACTGTTGGATCAAATTAATTCACACATGTCCAGTAACAGCCTTTCCTGGTATAGTTTTGTTCTGACCTCAGATTTTATTGAATGCCCTTGTAAGAAACATCCATTTGAGGAATTGGAAACCTGTAGTAACAGAAAATCCTGCCTTTGGCTTCTAAAATCCTTTGTACATAAACTAAGGGGATGTGATTTTCATGAACCTACACAGAGTAAAGATTGTTTCTTAAACAGCTCCTTGGTTTTTACTTAACAGAAAACAGAAAAGCATGCTCAGGTCAGGGGAACGTTCATTGTGCATTGTTGCCTAAGTGCTGGGCTGATACCAGAAAAGTGCGAAGCCCTTGATAGTTTTCACATTCTCACCTAGACGTACTTTTAATATTTCCAAGTCTGTGCATCGCAATGTGACACGTCATTCTGATAGTACCCTGCAGTCTTGGCTACGTCAGTAAGGCACCATAGAATTAACAAGTTGGAACACTTAGTAGACCAGTTTGTCTGTACACTACAGAGAGAAACAGCTAACCTAGAGCGCATAATGAAATGTTCGAGGAGGATGAAGGAATGGACACGCCATGTTACCTCTTTCTGGAAGAAGAGAGGAATTACACTGTGACACAACCACATGGCACTAGCCATGGCCAGAGTGGGGGTGGTGAGAGAGATTGATATTGAGAGAGAGAGAGAGAGAGAGAGAGAGAGAGAGAGAGAGAGGAGTATGCAGTAGAAACTGAGGCCACACAGGACATAAAAAAGAAGACATGAAACTCATTCCCTTAAAGATCCTATGCTGGAGAATTAATTCCCAAAACAATGGTGAGATGAGGCTTTTTAGATGAAGTTGTGCCTTTCTCAGGGATGGGTTAATTTGCATAGCTAGTTCTCCTGATGCCAGGTGGCTGTAAATAAAGCTGTCCTCTCATGTTTGACTCTTTCATGTGCTTTAGCTTCAGACAGCACTCGGTCCAAAATACACCCGTTATTTCAAATATATTTATCAATAACAGTTCATTGTAGCTATACCAGCCAGCAAAATTGAAAGGAAATTCTACTTCCAGGGATTTTATAGTCCAGGAAGATAGGGAAAGGCTCCATAAATCTATCTATAAATAGATAGCATAAAATATTTAAAATTAAAAATAAAAGCATTAAAAGGTAATATCTGCTGTAAGAAATTAAGGCTGGGAAGTAGGGCAGGAAATGCTGGCATGGTCACGAAAATCTCTGAGAAAAGGACACTGTGGTACAAAGTGCAAAAGAGATAAAAAAGGACCTTGGAGATGTCTAGGAAGAGAGACAATAAGGAATGTATATGGAGCCCACAGGCTGCAGGCTACATTCAGGCAAGAGAATCAGCAATCCGGGTGGAACACACACACATGCACACATACATGCACACACATATGCACACAGATGCATGCACACACAGACATTCACACACATGCTAACACATGCACACACATGCATACATGTATGCACACAAACATTCACATACCCACAAACATGTGCACATGCATGCACACACACATGCACACATACATACATACACATACAGACATGTACATACATACAAATAACAAAAACATTTAAGTTCCTTTAACCAAAATGAGCAAAGCTCAGCAGTAGAGTAGATATCTAGGGGAAATAATGCCCAGAGTTAATAATAATATATATGATATCACAGAGATATGCACTCTAACATGATCTGTAATTGAAGACAATTGTGTGGTCTAGGTTACATGTATGTGCACACATAAACATATACTTCCGGCGGGCAGATGGTATTTAAGGCCATGAGACCAATGACTGGTAACTGGATGAGAAAAAAAAACCCCCCAAAAAAAACAAAAAACAAAAAGAAAAAAAACCAAACCAAACAAACAAGCAAAAAAAAAAGAAAAAAACAGAAAAGGCCAAAACCAAATGTGAAATGGCAATGTCAAGAAGTCAAGAAGACGGGTTGGGGATTTAGCTCAGTGGTAGAGCGCTTGCCTAGCGAGCGCAAGGCCCTGGGTTCGGTCCCCAGCTCCGGAAAAAAAAAAAGAAAAAAAAAAAGAAGTCAAGAAGATGAAATAGTTACAGATCTTTGGGTAATATTTTAACCTGTTACCTTTCACCCACTACAAATTGATTGACTTGGTTGTTTAGTTTTCGTCTCTTATTTTTCTCATTTTTCTTTTGCAAGAGTCTGTGTATTCCATGTAGGCCTTAAACTCACTATGCTCTCACCACAGGTTCCCAAGTGCTGGGATTAAATAAGTAAATCACCATGTCTGATTTATGATTATGCTTACAAAGTGTTTTGGCTCCATACCAAGAAAGAAGTTAGTATGAGGGCAATGATGATGATTATCATGCTGATGGTCATCAAGACCTAGATCACCATGATCTAGGAACAAGGAAATAAAAACACTACAGCTAGTAATGGATGGGAACAAAGATGTAAACAGAGACAAGAATACATCATCTGCCCTACTTTGTGGTTCTTATTTGGACTGAATATTTTAGGGATTTAATGACATGTACAGTTCTGTACAGCGATATAGGAAGCAGAATATAGAACTCAATGTTCAAATGCAGAAATCCAGTCCTATTACGATAAGTGCATTATTCTAAAACTTGCTATATATAAAACAAACTCAAATCACAGAAACACTGTAAAGTGAAATCTAGGTCACTCTTCTTCTAACTTAGTTGTAATCTCACATTAAATAAAAGATAGTCTGTGGTTCCAGATAATTCCAGAATAGTGTCTTTGTTTTATGTGGGGCATTATTCAAAGTGATAAAGGAAACTGACTCTTTGTGTCCTCTCAGATTTGAAACTTGGTGAAGTTGCTTAATTTGGGGTCTATATTTTACATTCATAATTACAAGTTAAATTAGCAGAACTTTTTTATCTGGGGCAACTTTATTTTAAAAACATTTCTTTTCCATTGGGAACAAAAGTAGCTTGGGGAAAAAGAGCTATCATTGCATTTTGGTAATATTTTAGACATCATCTTATACCATTAAAATATTGATTTTAAAGTTTCAATGTCACTGAGTCATATATATATTATTTAGATGACTTGAAGTTATTAATACATTTCTGACATTGCTTCAAGTACATTAATTACTTCAAAGGTTGCAATATGTTGTAGGTTTTAGTGATATGGTCAAAATAAAGTTATAAATTTATGGCTTCATTTCCTGTGTGATTTAAAATTCACTATTTTAATTGACTTCCTACATAATTGTCATTATGATCAAACATGCAAGTAGCAGATGTAGATTTGCAGCCAGAAATAATGCATCTGAATCGTTGTCCTTGCCATATACCAGATTTTTGTAACTTGACACATTCCATCAGCTGCCAGGACCTTAGACAGAAACATCACTGTGAAAATCTGGATAAGAGACAAGGAGGTATACGGGTGTCTGTAAGCCTGCTACCATGGAAAGGAGATGTCAAGTCAGTTTTCAACATGAACACTTGGATGACTTTTCAGAGGAAATAATTACCTGGGTGTTTAGAATTCAGACATTTCATTTGACTTTCATGCCATGTGCTTGTGGTACACCAAGATTCGGTTTCCTTAAGTCAATTAACCTGGCCACTGAGGGGCTCTCAGACACTGAACCTCAGAGCATACATGGGCTGGACCTAGGTACCCCACACATATGTAGGAGATGGGCTGCTCACTCTTCATGTGGGTCCTGAACTACTGGAGCTGGTGCTGTCCCTAAATCTGCTGCCTGTCTGTGGAATCCTTTCCAAACAGGGTTGCTTTGTCTGTCCTCAATGGAAGAAGATGTGCCTACCTTCCTAGAGGCTTAATAAACCAGGGTGGGGGGGATACCCAGAGGCACTGCTCTTTTGGAGGAGAAGGAAATATGGGGAAGGACTCTATAGGGTGGGGACGGGAGGCAGAATCTGGGATGTAAATAAATAAATAATAAAAAAGAAAAAAGATTCGGTTGTTTAAAATTCTGTACCCATCATTGATGTACTTTATTATTTTGATGCAGTCTATCATTTTGGATTAATATACAGATATATTAATCTTATTTATTTTATTGAGATGCATGTGTGGTTATGTATATATAAGTATGCATATTCATGAGAACTATGGAATTCATAGGGCAACTTTTGGAAGTCATCAGAGACTGAAGAAATGGTCATTCAGAGACTACCTCACCTGGGGATCCATCTCATATACATACAGTCACCAAACCCAGACAATATTGCTGATTCCAAGAAGTACATGCTGACAGGAGCCTGATATAGCTCTCTTCTGAGAGGCTCAGCCAGAGCATGACAAATACAGAGGTGAATGCTAGCAGCAAACCATTGCCTTGAGAATGGGGTCTCATTGGAGGAGTTAGAGAAAGGATTGAAGGAGCTGAAGGGTTTTGCAACTGCATACGAACATGAATACCATCCAACCAGAGCTCCCAGGGATTAAGCCACCATCCAAAGAGAACACATGGACAGACCCAGGGCTCCAGGTGCAAAAGTAGCAGAGGATGGCCTTGTTGGGCACCAATTGGAGGAGAAGCCCTTGGTCCTGCCACGTCTGGGAATGTCTTGGCAGGGAGACAGGAAAGGGTGGGTGGTTGGGTGGTAGAAAGGGGATTAAAAAATATCCAATAAAGAAAAAAACAGATTTGTGTTCTTCTATATATACCCACACTCTCTTCCACTTTTTAGCAGTGTTATGAGGCAGAATATAGTAGGAACTCACAGGAATTCTAGCACATGCTGGTCCCATGCACTTGGACTTCCTACATATCTATTTAATTAAACAGCATGCTGAACTTAATGTTGAAAACAGTGATGCATTTTCACAGCAAAACAAAAACCAAAGCAAAAACCAACCAAACAAATGAAAAACAAAAACAAAACAAACAAACAAAAAACGAAGTTGTCAATACTAGCACACTTTTAGTGAAACAAAAACACATCTTCAAGTTTCTTTCCTGGGTTTGATCAAAATAACGCCTAACATACTAAACACTGGTCAAACAGTGACCCAACCTACCATTTCCTATTGAACCTATTAAAGGTAGTCCTCCTTTTCTTTTTGCTTCAGATGATTTTTGTTACACCTGGATAGGATTTATTATAATTCCTTACCACAACACATACCTAACTTCCAGACAAATCCAATCAAGGCACAGCTCTGCTTTCTTTCAACTTTGAAATCTTCCGACAGAGTCAAATTCAACAGTTACTTCCTCAGTCTCTCTAAAATCCTCTAGAGTTCACTGAGCTCTGTGTGCTGTCTTACTGTCGAGATTAATAAACACAAGTTGCTCAATAGCAATTATGCTTCTGGCCTTCTTTGTCCCATAAGCTCTGCAGCAGCAATGTGCTTATGTAAACTTATCCTGAATGTTTTCTTCTCTTCATTATTTGTCAGAAAAATTTGATTAGCTTTTCACTCGTTCTTTAAATGATCCATAGAGTACTTTAAAATGTGGTGATAGATCAAATGCATTAACTATCTTATATAAATAATGCATTTCATTCCAAACATGGGAACAAGATCTTGATAGTTACATCATAGAAGTGTAAGGAAATCTATGCTTGGAAAAGAGTTGGGGAAATTGTAAATGAGAGAAAAAGGGGAAGGGGAGACTGAAAAGCAGGTGAGGAAGAATTGGAGAATGAAGAAAAGAACACCCAGAAAAGAATGCCGCGACAGATGCAGAGGGCACTTGTTTATATTTGCCTTTCCTGCAGAGTCACCAGGAGTAGTACAAGGATAATGTACATCACTGCAAACAGAACAAAAGCCTACCATCTGTCAGTGATTTCCTCTATCTACAACATGCAAAGTAGAGTAAGCGGTTGCTAGTGCTGGGCTAAGTGTTGGCAGGACTGACAACAAAGGGAGGAGGAATGAGACTCCTCATGATCATCCTCGGCTATTTTCAACCAATCTACAATAGTTAATTATCTACCTAAGAGGGCAGAGAATAGCAATGCAAACTAAAAATCAAAGCAGTAAGAGATCATTGGCAAAGTTACTGAGTATACTCTTTATACGGAGTAACAGTATACTGTGTATACTGAATATACTGAGGAAACGCTGCATCCCTGGCAAATCCAATTGAACACAATTCTTGAGTGGTTCTGAGAACTTGGCTTAGTTATTGCCACCTTGCCGTTCTTTGATGATTTGAGAAAGAGCTCAAGGTATGAAAAGCCCGGACAGTATTCAACATTTAGACAATATTTGAGATGGCATTGACTCTGATCTTTCTGCAGTTTCTCTTGGATTTAGAATTCAGGCATCAACAAGAAGTTCTCTGGTTCTGCTTTATTTCTTCCATAAGGCATAACTGCACATTAAGAGAAACAAACGCAGCCTGAAATAAAAAGAATGTACAAACATTAAAAGTAGGATGACTGAAATACAAATGCCCGTTTGCCACTGGTCATAGTTTAATAGACGATATATAACAGAGAGAATGCAAATAAAATACATAAAAACGTTATTTATACATCATGATGGATTAAAACGACATATAAAAGAGCTACAGCTTTTGGCTATCCTCCTTAGAATTTTAGTGTGTAAAAACCCAGGCCGATTTGATACTAATATTAAATTACAATGTTGAATATTAGCTTTACTCAGTGTACTCAAACAGATATATGCATGCTGAAACTCTAGAAAGTTTAATTTCAAAAATTAGCTAAATGATGGAATCCATCAGGATAAAATGAAAGGACAAGTTAGTATATGACTATGTGGATAAAGTCATATATACTTATTTAAGTATTGATTAATTTAGATCTCGTGGTTTGCTGAATATCTTAAACCTAAGCAGATTTTAAAATACTTTAATCAAATTTATTATAATTTTGATGACATAATTGAACATGAAGACTGGGATGTACAGATCACGTGGACACATGATAAGCAGCAGACACCTCTGTGTGCATGTATGTGTGTAGATCTGTGTGTGTGTGCACACACACATACACACACAGGTTTGCACATGATGGTGTATGTGTGTTTATATTGAATGAAATAAATACTATTATAAAAGTAATGGATTCATTCAGTATTTTATATGGTTGTTTATTTTAAGCTAATGTTAAAAAATGATTTTTCATAAGGCATTTGCAGTCATTACATTCTTGTGTTTCTTTTGTTTGCATATTCCATGTTCCATGCCTCCTCTGTCTGGTCCCTTAACCTCCAAGCAGTCCTCCCTTCTTTTATTATCCAATCAATTCTTCTTCCTCCATAAATCTTCCTTACCTCTCATGCTCTTTTCTTGCCATCGTCACATTTAACACTAGGATATTTTTAGGAAAGAAAACATGTATGATTTTCTTTCTAAATCTGGCTTGTTTCACTTAGCATAACGGTCACTGTATTTTACATGACAGAATGCAAAACTAGTCTTTAATAAAAGATAAATTAAAAATAAACATAAAAATGTATTACAAAATGTAAATTATTTTTGGACATTTGCAAAATTGAAGAATTAAAACAAAACATGTAACAATTCAATTTCAAAGCATTCATATTTAAAATACTGGAATGATTGAATTCTTTAGTTCTAATGAATTATGATCCTTAAAATGTTTTGTTCAAAATACAATATAAATGGGAAAAGAATGCAAGCAACCATCCTCCTGGAGGAGTGCATTACATTTGAGTCTTCCCTCCACTGAAGGTTGCCCTTGTAAAAGATGTCTCACTTCCTCTTACTAAACCTCTCCTTTCATATTTGCAAAGTAGGGATAATAATAGCTCATAGTGACAGTACTGTATGGTGAAATGGAAATTAAAGAATGATCTGAGTGCATTGTCTACCACCAAACACATGTGAGCTAGTATTAGTGCTGATACTACCATCATCATGACTTTTAATCTTTACAATGATTAAATGAGAAATACATTATTCTCCCTATTTTGGAGAAACAAAATTACATATTGCAGAAATAGCAAGGATTTAAGCTAAACACCCAACTTCTCCATGTATGTATGTATGTGAGAGAGAGCTAAGCTTGACTCAATTTCTGTAGTAAATAATGAAAGATAAAAATAAGAATTATTACTATTACCATTGCCTATGTATGAACTGAATAAGGATGACTGTTGCATTGTTTACCTAATTCTACTCAAATCACCCCATTGGTGACTGTGCGAGTTCCTTACCACCAACTCAAACGTGCTGGATTCCTGAATGAAGGACAAACACATGCAGCCTTATTTTCAACATGTCCTAAGCTGCTCAATGGTTGAGCCACTCTCAAACTTCCACATTGCTAACTCCTTCCCTCAGATATTCCTGAATTATTGAGAACTAAAATCAAAATTCCATCTTTGCTACCCTAGACCCAAGTGGGGTAGGGGTGGAGTGAAATCTTGGGGTTGCTCTTCCCCAGTTCTTACATGACTATAAACTGCTTCTCCAGTTCTTAAGCCTGATCTTTCTGCTTCCCCAGCACGGTAGTTCTAAATCCTTCTTCCTCCTGGGTTACCTTGCCCGGGAAATCTAAAGTCTTACTTCTGTCTCCCTGCCCAGTCATTGACCACCAGTAACTTTATTTACCCATTAGAGCCAACTATGGGTAGGAACCAGTGGCATCTTACATGGAGCCATGTAAATTCTTGTGTATTTTGGGGACACTGTAAACAATAAACCAAAGCCACAAAAGATGACACCAATATATATCACAGGAGATAGAGGGAGAGAGGAGGGGGAGGGAAAGGGGTCAGGATCAGGGAAGAGACTGGGTAGAAGTACAGAGGGGCAGGAAATTGAACAGAGGTGTGTAGTAGGGCAGCAGAGGGTGTAGCCACTAGAAAGTCCCAGATGTCAGGGACCATAGAGTCTCCCAGGAACTAATGGGGATGACATTAGCTAAAATAACGAACAAAGGGGAGAGAGAACCATATGCAGTGGATAGGCATGGCAGTTGATAGTTGGGGTCACCCACCCCCATCTCAAAAATATAAATTCAGAATTGCTCCTCTCAAAAGGTAATGCAGAGATAAAGAGTGGAGCAGATACTGAAGGAAAGGCCATCCAGAGACTGCCCCACCTCGAGATCCATCTAACCTGCAGATGGATTAGACCAGATCCCCCAGAGTTCTCAAGGATTAAACCACCAAAGACTACATATGAGGGGTCCATGGCTCCAGCTGTATATGTAGCTGAAGCTTACTTTATCTGGCATCAATGGGAAGGGAATTCCCTGGTCCTGTGGAAGCCTGATGACAGAAGGTATTGAATACTAGGTATTGATATGGGAGGGATTAGCTTGGTGGGGAAACTCCCTCATGAAGTAGCGGTGGTGAGGAGGAGATGGGGGTTTAACTGGGAAGCAGGATAACCTTTGAAATGTAAATATATAAAAAACCAATAAAATAAAAATAAAAATAAAAGAAATTGAGAGAACACTATAAAGAAACAACAAAACCAAGAACTGGTTCTTTAAGAAAACAATAAGGAAAATAAACCCTTAGCAAACCTAATCAAAAGGCACAAAAACAGTATATAAATTATCAAAATCAAAAATGAAAAGGGACATATAACAACAGAAATGGAGGAAATTAAAAAATAATCTTACTTACTAAAAAACCCTATACTCAAAAAAAAAGAAAAGAAAACAAAACAAAACAACAAAGAACTAGAGAATCTAGACAAAATGGGAAAATTTCTAAATATATACCAGGTACCAAAGTTAAACCAAGATCAAGTAAACTATATGAACATTCTCATAACTCCTAGGAAATATAAGTAGTAATTAAAACCCTCCCAACTGAATAAAACACTGGGCCAGATTATTTTAGTTCAGAATTATACCACACCTTCAATGAGGAGATAATACCAATACTCCTCAAATTATTCCAGAAAATAGAAACAGAAGGAACACCACCTAATTCATCCCATGATGACAAAATTACTCTGATAAATAAAAACAGAGAAAGAGAACTTTAGACCAATTTTTGCTTATTAACATAAAGGTAAAAATGCTCATTAAAATACTAACAAACTTAATCTGAGAAGACATCACAAACATCATTCCCTGCAATCAAGTAGTATTCATCCCAGTAAATCAGTATATGAAAATCTAACAACATAATACACTAAATAACCAAACTCATAGGAAAAACATCACATGATCATCTTATTAGATAATGAAAAAGCCTTCAAGAAAATCCAGCTTGCCTTCATGTTAAAAGTCATGGAGAGGTTAGGAATTCAACGCACATACCTAAATGTAACAAAAGCAATATCCAGAAAAAAAAAAAAACAAAAAAAACAAAAAAAAAACATCAAATTAAATGGAGAGAAATTTGAAGCAATCCCACTAAAATCAGGGACAAGACAAGGGAAGTCATTTTCTCAATATTTATTCAGCATAGTACTTTAATTTCTAACTGGAGCAATAAGACAACAAAAGGAGATCACAGAGATATAAATTGGAAAGGAAAAAGTCAAGGTATCATTATTACAGATGATATTATAGTATAAGTGACCTGGAAATTCTACCAGAGAACACCAACAGTTGATAAACAACTTCAGAAAAATTGCTTGACATAAGTAAAATTAACTCAAACAAATCAGTAGCCCCCTTTTATACAAATGATAAATGGGCTAAAAATGAAATTAGAGAAACAACACCCTTCACAACAGCCACAAATAAT